>NC_068987.1:101267323-101276407 GCF_001194135.2 Octopus bimaculoides
GGGGGGGGGGTCTTTGTTTTGCATGATACTAGGTGACGTTGCCGGTGCTGGTGCCACCAAAAGAGCACCCAGAATATTATAATGTGGTTGGCATAAGGAAAGGCATTCAGCCATTGAAACCATGCTAAATCAAACAATTAAACTTGGCACAGACACCTCTCACTTGCCAGTTTCTGGCAACGTTAAACACTAATATATATATATATATATGTGTGTGTGTGTGTGTGTGTGTGTGTGTGTGTACATTATACACACACACACACACACACATACATATATAAATATATATATATTCTTGTGATCATTCTTTCACGTTCACGAACGGGAACGTGAAACTCTGAGCAGAAGTTTTTTGTGATATTGTGATATTTCTGTGATTTGCAGCTTTAAGAATAAAGTATATATATATATATATATATATATATATATATATATGCTTAAAGAGACATGACTGTAGATAGGGAGCTTGAGTAAGGTAAGTGACACAAAAGAAACAGATGAAATTTGAAAGCCAACAGAAATAAGATGAGAAAATTGAAGAGAAGACAGACGGGTAGAAAGAGAGTATGCCGACTTAAAGCAACCTATATTACTTGATGGTAAACTGAAAAACGTACAATGATGAAGAAGCGGGGACAAATGAAAGTGTAACGCTTATAAATATGCAAAAGTAAGCCAAAAAGGAAAGAAAAAAATGTCAGAAAAAAAAATTACAGTTTCTCTATTTTTGTTTTTCGCTTTCTTTTCCATCCAATACTTCCATGTTTATATGCTTCACGCTTTCTTGTATAATCTACTTTCTTATTTTTTATGTCTTTTATTTTTCACCGTCTAGAATTTCAAGTTAGCTTTAGTCACCGAACGTTTTACTATAAGAAGTAATCCTAAGTTTTTCCTATTGTTCTCTTTCAACTGAAATTCTCATTTTTTTTTTCTTCTCATTTCCATTCCTTTCTAATTTCTTCTTTTTTTTCCATTTCTTTCTTCACTCTTCTGTCTTCCCTTCCGTCTTCGTCTCTCCGCCTTAACATTTCTTGCTCTCCACCTATATGTCTACCTTTTTTTTCCTTCGCTTACATAACTATCACATCAATCATTATTATATTTCTGCACTGCCAACCGTTAAACTTTACATATATTAACATTAAATTTTATATCATAATCGTTGAAATCTCATATTATTAATTTTTATAAACCTCGATTTCATCAAACTTATAAAATTCTTTATCCCTATTTATTTTTAGCTATTATGTCATAACTAAGTTGTAAAAAGGTATTTTATGGGTCAGCCATTTTTATGATCGTTAAAGACTTGAAAACACGCTTTCTCTTCAATAAACAGGTTAGGTATTTTCAATGTATAAGTAAGCATCTCAGCAAACGCTTTTGTGTTCCCTTAGATATTTTACCTTAAGTTTGGGACCTCCTCATGTCCTGCCATTTGATTTTATGTTGTTTGTTATGTCTGGGTTATTTCTTATTCAGAGCTGTTCATTTTTATGAACATTCCTGTCGTGGTAATTCCACTGTTATCCTGATACTCCTTCTTCAAATGTTCCAGATTTTGTTGCTGTTATGCTTCTATTTTACTTTTACCTAATTCTATTGAAAATCTATTTGGTGTTGAAGTTAAACTGCTTAGTTTAAAGAACCCTTGCCATTTTTCATATCGACGGATTTAGTAAGGATCTAAAATTTCGGGAATTTTGTAATTTCGATGAATTCATTTTTGGACTGAATTGGTCTGGTGGTGATATGAACTGTACTGTGATACATTGTTCATCATGCGTTGTCTGGTCATCGAATAGTAGAGACATTTGCGACATAATCATTGTAAGAGATAACAATCAATACTTTTTAAGAGTATTACGTAGTTGTCATTCAACATTTTTGGCTTTCCATTTTGACTTATCATGTTTTAATCGGTATCAGATATTTTTAGATGTCGAGTCGCATTTTCTCTTATAAAACTTTCCCTGTATTATTATTTACATATTAAGGCGGTGAGCTAGCAGAAACGTTAGCACGCCAAGCGAAATGCTAAGCGGTATTTCGTTTGTCTGTCTGTAGGTTCTGAGTTCAAATTTCGCTGAGGTCGACTTTGCCTTTCATCCTTTCGGGGGCCGATAAACTAAGTACCAGTTGCGTAATGGAGTCGATCTAATCGATTTCCCCATCCCCAAATATTTCGGGCCTTGTGTCTAGAGTAGAAAAGGTTATTATTTACATATTTTTTTTCACTAAGGCGGCGTGATAACAGGGTCATTACTGCATTGGACAAAATTATAAGCAACATTTCTTCTGTTCTTTATGTTTTGAGTTGAAGTTCTGCCGATATTGACTCTACTTTTCATCCTTTATATCTACCAAAATAGTACCATTTCAATGCTGAGGTCAATGTGATTGAGTATCATCTTCCTCTAAAATTGTTTGTCTTCTGCCAAAATTTGAATCTATTATTTTGTGAGATAGGAATGGAAATACAGAAACAGTACGCTGCGTACATACGGGCAGTTTGGAAGAGGGGATTGGCGGGTTGGATAAGGATTGAACGTTGACAGCAGCGGACTGAAGGGGTTAAAGAGTACGTAGGTTCTTCCAGCTGAGGGACAGGATAGAGAGGTGGAAACAGAGGGTAAATGGATGCTGTTAGGTGAAGGATGGGTATGAAAGAATAGAGTGGACGGCGGTCAATTTGGCAGGCCCGAGTTTGAGTGTCTTGGCATCTCTATCGAATGAAAAGACTGGCCAAGTAATGAGACTGTCTGAAAGTCACAGCCGCCGCTGCTTAGATGGGAATAAGTGTTGCTGTGAGAGGAGTGTGAGGAAGACAAGGTATCAAGAAAGAACTGGGTGACAGTGGATTTTAAGAAGACGGCAGTGAAGAGAGAGTAGTCGAGTCGGTTGTTGAAGATAGAGATGCCTAAGAAGTCAATGAAGGTTTCAGAAATGACGGACGTGAATTAAAAAGTAGGATGAAATGGGTTGAGGAATGAGATGAAGTTATTCAGTTGTTCGCAGGAAACAGAGTTCAAGCTGGTGCAGCCGTTTATGTAGTGATCGCATAGCTCTGGGATTGTCCATTGAACTGCGAAAAATTATTGGTTTCGATGGAGACGATGAATAAGTTAAGACGCTTTTTCGTTCCCATAGTGACTCCAGATACAAAGTGATGTACCTCTCCAACAAATGTGGCGCAGCTCAAAGAGGGTACGATTTCTGTAAGACAGAGAAGAGTTAGTACACTGGGTGGATCTAGTTCAAAACGGGGCACCAGTTTTCATTTATGTTTCATGTAGTGTTTTTGGTACCGAAAGACTTTCAAACTTCGTATACGTATCTATTTTCTGTTATAGAACAGAAAAAAAATTTTGTATTCGAAGTTATTTCATGTAAAAAATTGTCTTATTTCGATAATTTCAACCAATCACTGACAAGTATTCAGCTGTTTACAGTTACTCCTTTGACAGTTTAAGCGGTTCCTTTGGCAGTGTAAGCGGTGTAAAGCGTATTTAATCTCCATTACTTCTGACATTTTGCAGAGAGGCAACACACGTGCGTTCGTTTTCCTTCGTTTTATTTTTAATATAATTTCGTTAACATCTGCCTGAACTGTATGTGTACAACATTTGCCCTAACCCTAACCCTAACCCTAACCTTAACTCTAACCCTAACCCTAACCCTAACCCTAAATCTTCCCTCAAAAACCAGGCCTTGTGCCTATAATAGAAAGGTTTATTAGCTACTGCCAATATGCTTCAGCCATTTTTTGACAAGGAAATAATAATTTTATCACCGCCAGAATCGTTTATTTACGTAGTCAGCACTTACTATATTCGGCTGAATGGACGTCAGTCATTGGTTGAAATTACAGAAATACGACAACTTTAACATGAAATAAGTTGCAATATAATAATTTTTCTTAAGAAGACTAAGAGAAAAAGATGTTTTATATGACACATTCTACCAGTGTCCCAAGTTTCAAAGTGTTTCGTTAAGAAAATAATGGCGCCCTCGTTTTGAACTAGATCCCACTAGGTTTGAGGATGGGTTGACGATTAGGGAAGTATTGGAGGGTAGGTGAACGTCAATTAAACTCAATTGACAAAATTCATGCTACTAGTCACTTTGAGTTATTGCATGCATACATACATGACCACATACATACACACATCGATTACGATTATAAGTCTTACAGTTCATCCAATAAACGGAAAAGCCTGCTCGTGAAAGTTATCTGACAAGGTGGTCCTTTGAATTACAGATAGTACACATTTTTGCAAGCTGGGTGGACATGAAATAAAGTACCTGAATCAAGGAAATAACGCAGCGTCAGGAATCAAACTAACGATCTTGAACCGAATACCCTACAGACTAAGCCACACGCCTTGCCTTTCTGTATCCTCTTCTTTTACATACTACATTTTCAACTGAACTTGATAAATATTAGATTGTTGAACTGACTTAATTCACCACGGAACTAAAATTTTACTCGAAACAATCACTAAATTTTAAATACTTTGTTCTACTGATTGTGCAGAAATATACTACTTCGGCATTTAGTGAGTTATTCAAGAGAGCTTATAGGGTATGTTACGTACAATCTATTTTCTGATAGATGACATAGAGAAAATAAAAGATATTCCAGAGAATGTCTTTCCCAGCTGTGACAGAAAATTTGAAGTCAAATATAATGCCAGGAAACTAATAACAACAACAGCAATAATGATTTTTTCCACTAAAAGCACAAGGCCTGAAATTTGGGGGAGAGGGATGGTCAGATACATCGATCCCCAGTACTCAACTGGTACTTATTTTATCGACCTCGAAAAGATGAACGGCAAAGTCATCCTCGGCGGAATTTGAACTCAGAACATGAAGAAGAACAACAAAAATAATAATAATGGACTCTCCCGTCGATGATGACGTATGAGTGTTCCACTTTTACCGTATGAACTGTATAAAAAAATTGTTTATAGTCATCAAATTTTCATACTGCAGATTAGCTCCCTCCCTCCTTCAAATCGACATTCACTCTGCAGGTGCACGGTGTCGAAGTATTCGCAGAGCAACGTGAAACGAAGTATTTTCCTCAAGAACACATTGCACCCTCCGGTCTAGTAATTGAAACCACGATCTCGTGATCGTGAGCGCAACCCCCTATCCACTACAGCTTGCGCACTCATAATAGAAATGATGATGACGATGATGATGATGATGATAACAACAGCAACAAGGAAAGAAGAATTAACGTTCGACAAAGCGGTCTTTAGAAATTTGGGAAAATAGTCGACACATTTATGCATTGAGTATATCGATTATTGAAAAGCACACAACCTAGTCACAGATTTGTGGATCCAGCGAAATATGGGACTCTTCAAGATCTCGGAATGATTAAGTGCCTGGTAAGTGCCTGGAAAGTAGATTAAACACGAGTAGAGAAAAGATTAACAGAGGTCTAGATTAGAAAAGGAATCTTTCAAGGGAACAATATTTCCCCTATCTGCTTCGTATTTTCACTGATCCATTTGTCTAAACAATGCTAACGAATGATACTCGCTGGGAAAATATGAAAAGAAAAGCTAATCATTTATTTATGGATTATTTAATGCTCAATGCCAAAAACAAGAACCTACGTTAATTTTTAGTCCCAACGCTAAGAATATTTATTAAAGACATTGGTATGACGTTTAGAGAATGAAGCGAGAGAATTCATTGATAGCACTGGAGTAGAATCCTAGTAACGAGAATATAATATCGTTAAACCCAGAAGAAACGTGTGGGTGAAAATATCAATTACTGTGTAAGAAACTAATAATTGAAACGGGAAGGATAAAGTAATGTTTGTTCATGACAAGGATGCGTTACCACTAAGATTTTGACAGTTTTTCTCACCACCTGGGTCTTATAAACAATTTCCATGTGTAAGGGATCTAAAAACAGTACGCAGATACACAAAATACGTCATAAGTAAATGGCAGACAATTCAGGAAATACTGATAAAAAAGGATATCTATAAAAAAACTAAGCCTATAACCACTGAAAAAGGGATATTCCAAGGAGTCCCTCACTCTCACCTCCTACTCTCTCTACTTTATTCCTGCCTGAGGCTAATCATTTAATTTATAATTCAAATCAAATTGCCATGGGAGAACAATCGACCATCTTTTGTATACGAACGACTGCATGTTTTACGCTGCTGTAGACCAAAACAAGAAACTATTGCTGTCAGTACAAAGATTAAGTAGAAGAATTAACTACAAGAGCTGAAATGACAATAGATTTATAAAATATGCTGAAAAGGAGCCTTAAAGAGAGGAATATAAATGATAATGTGAGGCAGAAAGACATTGGCAACAAAAGTTACTCAAACATAGACTTACGAATATTTAGGAATTAATCAATCAGATAAAGTATAACTTATATAAATGAAAGAAAGCGTTACGAAGGAGTATTATAAACACAGTAGATATATACTTAATTACAGAGTTATTTATATAAGGGCATTACTATACAAGAATGCCTCACGCTATGAGGGACTCTAAGGTCAGACTACCATAATAAACACATTTTTACCGAACGCGAGGAAATGCAACTCTCAAAGCTAGCCCCTTAAAAACAGACTGAATTATAGATCATGATTTCGTAGTTATTGTAGTATCATACAACTTCTACTCGTCAGTACAATATGGTCAAGATACGAGTAGAAGTTGTATAATACTACAATAACTACGAAATCATGATCTATAATTCAGTCTGATTTTAAGGGGCTAGCTTTGAGAGTTGCATTTCCTCGCGTTCGGTAAAAATGTGTTTATTACGGTAGTCTGACCTTAGAGTCCCTCATAGCGTGAGGCATTCTTGTATAGTAATACCCTTATATAAAAAATATATATTTTGGGGAAGAAATTATGGATTTTTTCCCATATGAGGTTTTTTTTTTCACGCTTGCTACTTGATAAATTCTTGTAACATAATTCATCCTATTATTGAATAGTTAGAGTTAAATAGAATAAAATATTATTTGTCAATACTGTAATACTTTATACACACTTTTCTCCATAATATAGAATTTCGTTCCTTAATTTCTACGTCAATAGATGCAATCTAAATAACATGCAGAAGACCTTATTTGTTTTGTAGCTATGAAGAAGCAGGGTTAGTGGACAATATCAAGCGGGAAGGACTTTAATTCTTCGGTTAAACGTTCATATGCTTTCCTAGGATAATCTGAGGGAGACAGTGTGGTTGGGGTAAGAAATACCTCTCTCCAGTAAACTTGCTTAGAGGTGGGTGGAAGTGGAACGTAAATGCTTTTAATTTTCGATCATGACTTGAATTTGAAAAAAAATATTGAGTAAGAATAAATTGCGTTTCCGTTTCTGCCAAATAATAAAGTAGAAGAAATCGCAAGTGAGAGAATACACGTTGCTGAAATAAAATAGTAATGTTTTTAACAATAAAAATATAACCATAAAAATAACTTAGTGAAGAAGAAAAAAAATTATAATTTTATAAGATCATTGAGAACATTATTGCATACATGAATACATTTGCTATACCCAATATAGCACATTGGTCTTTATGATAGTGGACAGAGGACAGCATGTGATTTCGTAACAGTGATATGATATAGCCTGCTTCTTATAGCAGCGCTCAAGACATGATACATTAACTATTTTAAGATACCACAATATTTGATGACAAATCTGTAATTAAGAGACTACGGGTGATAAGAAGGTGGAGGGGAAAATAAGCAAAGAATATTCCAGAACGCATTTAGAAAACGATTATTAACACGACCTATTCATTTCGAAATTCACACGAAAATATATGCTTAATGTAGCTAAGTGTTCACATAACATGCAAATGAATCAATAATTGATGTTTTAATGAAATTCAAGATTAAGCAAATAACTAACATATACAAGAACTGAGATCACAAGACAAAGTGAGCCGTTAAACTGAATATAATAACGGTAAACGCACATTTTTGTTTGGCTAAAAATACGACACGTCCGCGCGCACGCACACACACATACACGCACACACATGCAGAATTTCCACACACACATATACATGATTATACTAATGTGTGTGCATATATATATATATATATATATACACACACTTATGTACATACATGTAAACACGTTCGTAACGTAATGGATAATTGGGAGCATTATTAACGTTAGCTATGGCGTTAGCTAACTTGTACCATCTGGACCAGGCTGATAGCTCTTGAATGATGGCGGCATTAAAATCATGCGTAACGTTATTTTTAAAAGCCATCATTGCACATTCTAAAAACCACTCATGGTTTCTATAATTGTTAGGGATAAAATTTCATTACAACAGCAATAAGTGTATTGATGGTTGATCCACAATTTATATATAGATGTTTTCGATCCAGTTTGGATTCTTTGCAAGCAAATTTGAATTCTTTGCAATCAAATTTGAATTTTTCATAGGGACTTTGTAAGACAAGCTAAAATGCAGAAAGCAGTCAACAGGCATGCGCTGAAGTGTTGCAAACGGTAGAAAGTAGGAGTCTTCATCCTCGAAAGAATATTCGATGACCACAAATCGATTCGAAGCTAGTTTATCGAAATTGGTGCTCAAGCCTTGAAAAAAAAAAGAGTTAAACTACATCAGCCGTAAGGGAATGCATGCCTACCTTATCTAACGCGTCCAGTAGAGCCCACTGTTACTCGAAGTTCGATATAATGCCGAGCTTGGGACAACAAACCTGAGTTGGATAAAGTCGAATAGTAAGCTCTTTGCTCTTTATAACCGTTTTATGAAGTCCCTTTTTTTGTTAAAAAATTGTTCAATTTTCATCTCAAATCGAACGGATTGGTTCTTTTAAGGTCACTCTTGGGTAAAGTTCGAATAGAAAGCTCAAATAGCATAGTTCTCGAATGAAAACTCTACACCTATCAAGAACTTATGAGCATTACTTTTGCATAATACTATTACTAATAGCAATTCACCATACGTAGGCATAGAGGAAAAAATGAGCTCATACTAATCCTGATATAACGACCTGCCTGAATGCGTCCACGTGTCATCTAAGACACGTGC
>NC_068987.1:101276417-101276933 GCF_001194135.2 Octopus bimaculoides
TGCATGCCATATACAATAGACAGCCTAGTTAAAAGACATACCACTGGGGAGGGAGGATGTAGTATAAACCCGAGCTCTAAAGTAATTTTATGCAATTTTGGGGGAGGGGGAGGGGTGAAATTACCCTTATGATTAAAAGTTATGATCAACAATTGTTGATTAAATCAGACCAGGTTTATTAGCTATCCTGAGATAAGGGTTTTTTTAATTTTCCCAACTGATATTTCTCGCTAAAAAGTTGCAGTTTGTAAAAATGTACAAATTATCTTGAATGAATCATTCGTTCATGATCTCCTCATGTTCAAACCGGTCGACGTAACGGAGCATCTTTTGGTGGAAGCTATCGCAGTATTGATAAGTTATTTCATCGAACTTTTCAGATATCAATTGGTAAAGCTCGGCCTCGTTCTTTGCCGCGCCTTAGATAACCGAGCGTTTCCAAATGGAGAAAAAGAGTTAAAGTACATCAGCCTTACGGCTGATGTAGTTTAACTCTTTTTTTTTTTATCAAGGCTT
>NC_068987.1:101276943-101277214 GCF_001194135.2 Octopus bimaculoides
ACGACCTGCCTGAATGCGTCCACGTGTCATCTAAGACACGTGCATGCCATATACAATAGACAGCCTAGTTAAAAGACATACCACTGGGGAGGGAGGATGTAGTATAAACCCGAGCTCTAAAGTAATTTTATGCAATTTTGGGGGAGGGGGAGGGGTGAAATTACCCTTATGATTAAAAGTTATGATCAACAATTGTTGATTAAATCAGACCAGGTTTATTAGCTATCCTGAGATAAGGGTTTTTTTAATTTTCCCAACTGATATTTCTCGC
>NC_068987.1:101277521-101282346 GCF_001194135.2 Octopus bimaculoides
ACACACACACACACACACACACACACACACACATATATATATATATATAGATATATGTATGTATGTATGTATATGTTGATGCAATTAAAACAATTGTTGGATTTTTAAGGTGTGATCTAAAATATAAATATGATTTCCTTCGTATATATTATTCATTGTTGGTAAAACTCTGCATTTCTTAACATTCTGCACAAAGATTGTTAGATTTACCTGTCATACATAAGGATTTACCTGGAATTTGTAGTTTACATAAATTTACTGGTATCTACTTGTTGGAAATTTAACCTTACTCCTTTATACTGAGTGCTTACCTGATATCTGCCAGGATTTTTCAATCCCATTTTTACACGCGCGCACGCATATGTATATATATATTGTTATCGTCTCTCTCAATGACAAGTGCTAACTGGCACAATGAAATAAAGTCTTTGTAAACGGAGTTGCAGAAACTTATTTAGATAGTGTATCAGGCATGCGAATCGAGAAATGAAGCTTTTTTGTTGTCTCAGCTATACAGTTTTCTTTGAAGCATGCGCTTAAGTCATTAGCATATTACTGAGAGACTTAGACTGAACTCACAGGAGAACATGAGTGACTCCAACGTTAATGGTAAGGAAACGTTTGAAATTTTGTAAAATACGATCGAGGGCCTCTAAACGAGTTAGTAAGATAGAGAGCACTCATTTGATACTTTCAATTTGCCTTGCTTCAGAACTCATGCATCATTAGATTCTTTACCAATATAGCAGACAAGAACAAAGTGGTGAGTTAGCAGAATCGTTTGCACGCAGGACAAAATACTTGCCAGCATTTCGTGCGTCTTTACATTCTGAGTTCAAATGCTGCCGAGGTCGTGTTTGCTTTTCATTTTTCTTTTATTTCGGGTGCAATCAAAATAATTAGCTGTTGTACACTGGAATTGATCTAATCGATCTACCCCTCTCCCTGAAATTTTTGACCTTGTACCAAAATTTAGAAGCAATATTGAACACAATACCTTCAATATGTGTTAGATCCAGCGGCACTTTTAAAGTATAATGAACAGTTCTGTCATCTGCGAGTAAAGTACAACAATTCCAGAGGAACCTTCTGGAATAGCAATCTGATTGAGTGAATGAACATTTTCTCCTTAAGTTGATCATGAGAAAATGTTGCTGGTTCACAAAAACCATTAAAACATATTCATTATGGTGAAGCCAGCAGTTGTTCCTGTTTGCATAAGCAATTTTTTTTTTTACCTAGAAGTATAAAGCTACAGTCATAATGGGCATCGTTGTAGTAACGTGAATCTATGTTGAAGACTGTTTCATATAAGGAAAAAGAGGATGTTAAATTACCTATATTGGGAATTATATTTCTGAAGATGCCTGAGGAGTGGTTAGAGTGTTTCATTATATAAAATATTCCTTTATTAAACTGGGGCTCAAGTTTAAAACTAGGGAGTAAGTTAACATCTAATTTAACACAGTTAAGGTTTGTAACTAGTCATTTTGTAATTTATTCGTTATAGAATATAAGATCATATCCGAGTCTAGCTAGTTCGTGCACGACTAAATATTGATTGATAACCTCTGTATGCACCTTCAGTATATACGTTTATTCATATACATAAATTTATGTGTGTGTGTGGTATGTGTGTGAGTGTGTGGTGTGTGTGTGTGTGTGGTGTGTGAGTGTGTGGTGTCTGTGTGTGTGGTGTGTGTGTGTGTGTGTGTAGATAAATAGATAGATTGATAAATGCAAGCATCAAATTGACAGTATCATTCGAATGAAATAGTATTCGTTCCAACTCTTAGTGATCTGAATTCAAACGACACTTATTTCCACTTTGCTTTTTATCCTATTCGTGATTTGTAACACAAACACGCACGCGCACACATAGACACACACACATGCACACACACATGTACATACACACTCACACACACATTGACAGAATTGTGTACCCGTAATTTCAGCTAGAATACTCTTTTATCACTTGTTCTTCAATAACATCGACTTACCTGCTAAAGATAATATGGCTAATTTTAAGGGAAACATTTTCTACGAAACACCAAAAATATATGCCCTACTGAAGAAAAATGACTGCATTTTGCTCTGTGCAAAACTTGCCTTGTGGACAGCAAAAAGGAGCCTTGGTTATGCAGAACAACAAAATCATTTCAACGATACTTTTCTTTTTAACACATTTCATTGCTTTATTTTATGTACACTCATTGTATATCGTTTCTATTAATGTAACGTTGGTAAAATGACAATCTACATCTATGGAGGAAATTTGGCCAAAGAAAAAATTCTAAGAATCTATTTGATGATCTTCTGCTAAATTTGATCGGAACGTATTTCTGTACGGTATTGTCTAGTCATTGGACGACTTCATCATGGTTACATTGATTTCGAATATTATAGTTAGAAGAAAATTTTGATTATGTGACTTAACATATCCATAAATGTTAAACGTTTCTTAGAATTGGTGAGGTATAGATCCTATTTAAGCGATCACGATAGTTACTGATTTGTTGAGGCTACTATTTAGTTGAGCAACGATCTCCTCCCTAATTTTAATGTTCTACCTCTTATCACATTATATACTGTCTACTTTTCTAATGCATTCGTCCTTGTATATAATGACTAACGGGTTGCTATTATCCCTTTCTAGCTGTTCGTACATTCTCATTATTTTACAAATCCTGCAGTGTTAGCTTAAGTATATTAACATACGCACTTGAAATACTACATTTGTATGCACATTATGAATGTTATATACCCTAGAATTTTTATCCAGGATTGCTTCAAGTATATATATATCAATTTAATTTAAACAACGCTAGCTTTTGCACGAACCAGTAAACGTTTTATATCAGAACAAGCATTTTTGATTAGGTCACAAAGTCCAGCGTAGTCGTCAGTGAGAAGACCAAATCAGGTTGAATCATCGTGTCTGGCGATGCACCGATGTTCTGATCGAAACCCTGTGTTTTCAACACACAAGTCTCTGATATGTTGACTGAAACAAAATGTTACAACTCATGCTGTTTCACGCTTGTATAAATATTATAAATATTATACACACCAGTAACTTGTTAAGTTTGTTTTTGTTGTGTTAATATCGACGTTTATTGCGTTCATATTTGAATATATTTCGTTGTTTGCCATTAAATTTTTAAACTCTTTTTATCAGAAAGATCCTCAAGAGATTGAGAAGATTAATTCAAGTTCGAACTTCTTCATGTTTTAGATATATTTTACTTTGAGGTGAAAATAAGTTGAAGTTGTGTGATGTAATTCGAACAGGGCTGAGATTGTGCTACGAGACGTTACTGAATCTATGTCCATGAGTGGGCAGTAATGCTTTACTCGTTATAAAGCCTACTGAACTCGTGTATAGTGTTATTGCTTATTCGACTTGAAAGCAGAATCTGTAGATCATCGATACCTGAGAAGATATTACTAAGTAAACGTTTGTTACTGATTTTTCGATATCCTGTTTTCAATAGGGGGATTTCCGTTGATAATGTTTCATTCTATTCTGCGTCGCTATGTCTATTTGATGTTCGATCAGCTTTTGCCGAAATTCTGATGTATATTGTGGGTTTTTTGCTGCTTCAACGAGCAAATTTATAATGTTTCGAACTAAACATAAAGGAGGAAAAAGGAAATATGAAAAATCCTTAGTAAAATAGATTAAACTTGAACGCTATCATATCTTTAATATATGTTTGAAAGAAAACCTCTTCACTGATTAGATACACACACATACACACACATTCACACGCGCGCAAACACACACTCTTTCTTTCTCTCCGCCTCTCTCTCTCTCTCTCTCTCTCTCTCTCTCTCTCTCTCTCTCTCTCTTACAAACACACATACACATAAAGAGGAAGATAGAGTGATAGACAAATGTCATACATGAAACTCGAGTCCCTACAGTAATTTTGTGGTGATTTCGACTACAAAAGTAATACATAAGTGTGTGTTTGTTTGTGTGTGTGTGTGTGTGTGTTTGTGTGTGTGTGTGTGTGTGTGTGTGTATGAGTGAGCGCACGTACGCGCGTGTGCGTACCTGCGTTTGTATATCTAAAACAGAGTGTGTGCGGGTGTCTGTATGCGTATGCGTGTATGAGTGTGTTTATATGCGTATGTGTCTGTATGCGTATGTATGTGTGTATATCTGTATGCGTGTGTGCGTGTGAATGTGTGTGTACGTAAATGTATTTACATGAGATTTGCTCTGACGCCAAACTCTTTATTTGCAAACAAAAATCTACGTATTCCTTTTTCTTCAATGGCATAAAATAAACCCTCATAAGAGCACAGCAAAGCCGCTTTGCTAAAAAAAAAAATTTTTTTTCTTTTTTCTCTTTTTGTTTCAAACCAATCAACTTTCATGAGAATAATATATTTCACTTTGGAATATCAATCCTAACCAATTTCTGTAACGGGTTCCCTGTCTACTCTTCTCAGCTACTGGGAAATCGATTCGAGTTATTTTCGTAATTTCAATATTATTTCTATTTCCATTTCATTGCAGCTTGACAAAAATAAAACAGATGTAACTCATCTCAATAATTGCAAGATTAGAATCATTTGCTAAATTATGTAATACTTGAAAAGAAATACCAAGTTAGTATTTTCACAATATTACATTTCCATCGTATATCATAACCGAATTTTTTGAGGGCGGGGTATTCGATTAGATCGACCCCAGTACGCGACTGGTGCTTAGTTTATCGACAACGAAATGAATAAGGTTAATGTTGACCTCGGCGGAATTTGAACACAGAACGAAAAGACAGACGAAATACCGAAAAACATTGCGTCCGGT
>NC_068987.1:101282356-101285142 GCF_001194135.2 Octopus bimaculoides
CAAAATACACAGATGGATGTACACAGACTACATACATATACAGACATATACATGTAAGACGTAAATATACACACAAATATACATATAGACATGTATACATACGTACGCAATCATGCTCGCATGCAAAAATCCTTGGTGTATACATATAGAAGTTATAACAGACGAGCTAGATGAGGAGTAAATTTTAAAACGTGGGGAGGGGGAAAGAAAAAAGAAAAGGAAGAATCTTAGATATATCAGTTAGCGAGGGTAAGAGGTAAGAGGAGGAGAGAGGAGCGCAAAGTTAAAGAACTGTATACAGGTAACGAATAGGGAGAGAAATGATACTTTCCGTAGACATTTCTCTAGACATTTTCAATCTGACCATAAGTTTTATAGAATATTTTTTAGAAGAACGCTTAAGATCAGCTATTCTTGCTGCAAAAGATCCGAGATCCTATCTTTCTAAAGCCTGGTTGTGTGAGACCCTTAATCCGTTTCCCAGTTTAACAGTACCGCTTGATAATTTGGGGTTCTTTAACAGAATCCTGTTTGTTACAAGCAATTGGGCCCGTCCTCCCACTTTACCAAATCTTGAATTTAATAAAATTCATATTTTAATCCATCCATTTAATTGTTTAATCTTCCCTTCATACATCGCAGGCACTGCAAAAGGTAAAGATCTCTGCCGTCCACCCGATTATATGATAAAATAAAACAATTTGTCACTGCTATCTACAAATATAAATTCCTTAAAGACGTTACTGATACTCTAATAAATGGTGACTGATTGTGGAAAAATATAGGTGCATTTAAGAAAACCATTTACATGAACGGCGGCAATTTTTGCACGCAGATTTAAAGTCCTAAATTTCAGAGAAAATGAAGTGAGATTTTCTATATGGCTCTCTTTATTACGTTGTCACTCTTGGGAATAATGATATAAAGAATGATAAATGACTGCAAATAATGATAGAATTTGTGTTACTAAGAAATTTGCAGACGTCTACCGTACAATGTAATTACTGCAGTATAACACTTTTGTGAACATCAAGGACTTTAACATAAATATTTATTGTCAAAATAGAATACAGCCCTTTTACTGTGTGAAAATCCTATTGTTCTTTAATTCTTATTGTATTGAAGAAAAGCAGTCTCTTTACGACACATGATGATTAACATCTTCGAAATCAAATTCAATAAAAAAAAATATCTTGCTGAAATGATAACTATAGAACAGTATTGAGAAAGTAGCGAGATATTTGTCTAGATATATTATTTGTACATTTAGATGTCTTGTTTCATGTCAGTAATGCCACGATTTAATAGATATTAATGTTGTGTACAAATGATATATGTGGGATGTCGCGGTTAAATATAAAAAGAGACGGGGTGAGCACGATACAATAGAAGACAAAAGAATAGTCTGAGATAAGCAATTATCAATATAAATCATTTCTAGGTTGAATGTAAGGCCAGAGACTGTAGACAGGTAAAAGTCAGTTGTCTGTTGAATTGCTGGAATCAAATAATCTAGATAAAACATTCTGGTTACAAAATTTTCTGTATGAATTGTATCTTTAGGCACAATTTATAGATGCCAATCGATTATTTGAGAGGAGATGTTGACTAGATAGGAACTTGTGTTCCATATACAATCTATATAGCGACAAATTTATAGTATGTAAATTTTGTCAGATAATTGCAGCATGTGAATTTTGACTGTATACATGCAGCTTTATATTATGCAGAATATTATTACATAGTCATATGTTTTGTGTATAGAAGTAGCTGTATAGTGGGCAGACCTTGACAGGATAGCCAGTGTATGAGGTCTGACCAATACGTATCCGGACTGTTGCCACAGTAACGAAGCAAAAGTACGCTGAGTGAAGCTGCTTGGCAAAGATTGCCCGAGAACTCTACTGTGCATGTTTACTAAGTTTTAACGTTCTACCTCACTTCCGATGTTTACTGTAGTGCTTGGAAGGAACGGTGTAGTGTGTGATAGTCGCATTGACCATGACAGAGAAAGTTGTCGTGGCGATAACTGCTCAGAAGCCTGCGCAAAGTTGCAGATAGTGTATGGAGAAAAGTGTATGAGCCACACACAAGTGTACGAGTGGTTCACACGTTTCCAAAATGTCGATATAGACGAATGGTCTGGGAGACCCACAACCAGCAGAACTGAGAAAAACAGCGCAGATGTGTGTACAGGATTGAGGGGAAATCGTCGGATCACCATCAGTGGGTTATCAGAGCTTGTGCAGGTTAATTACGGTTCAGTTCAGTCCATTATCACTGAAGATTTGGTTTTTACTCGCTAGTCTACCAAGTTTGTGCCATAGTGCTTTCAGCTGACTAAAGCGACACCCGGGTTTCAGTTACACAAAATCTCCTTGATTGTGTCGAGAATGATAAAAAGAACTTTCTGAGAGACGAAAACTTTTTGAGAGATGAAAACTTTTTGAGCAGGTATCGCCAAGCTTTTGGCAAAATTTGATGCAGATATCTCTGCTCAACTTTCTTTATCATGGTCAGTGCGACAATCACACGCAATATATCTTCCTTCCAAGCACTACTGTAAACAGCGGAATTGTGCTAGAAGGTTAAAACTTAATGCGCCTGCACAGCAGAGTTCAAGGTCAATCTGTACAAAGTGGTGTTACTCTGTGTACTTTAGCTTCGTTACTATGGTAACAATGCGGATACTTATAGATCAGACCACGTAGCGAGATCCTGACTTCATAGAGACTGAAATATAGTATATATATGTTGGTAACCTAGATATTTATATATATATATAT
>NC_068987.1:101285276-101288695 GCF_001194135.2 Octopus bimaculoides
TGCAGTACAAGGTCAGAGCTGAATAAGGATAGATATGACCCAACACTTTCTAATTTGTTCTTCTAAAAGAACAATTTAGTGGGACTATATTAATGAATGCGTCAATCATTTTAAAGAAAATAGTAGTGAGATACTTAAAATAACTTGACCCTTATTGCTAGCAGAACAACATAAAAATGCCGCTGCACATTGACAGACAACATTTATAGGCTTGGAAAAGACTCTACGTCGTCTTGAATTGCGATTGTTTAAAAAAGAAGTTCTAGAAAGCCATAAAAAGACATAAAACAAGCAAAATTCTAAAGTATTTCCTATAAGAAGCAGAATTCTTTCGTTCTAATAGAAAAAAAAACTGTTTTGAATTGGGATTGCTATAGGATTATAGTAATTTAGGAATATGGGTAGCAGTGCTTAAGGTTCTGCCTTTCATCTCAAACTTTCACCTAATGACGGTAGCTGAGAAATTAAGAGAATGACTGTGTGAGTTTTCATGAAGCAGATGTTTGTTATGTGATGCAGTCTCAAAGAAAACGCAGGTACTGAGGGGAGTGCATTTGGCCATTGGTGGTTATAATGGTTCTATCATATACAAACAGAAACTTTCAATCGCTCTACTGGTGGTTCGACAGTATCACAAGCATTTAAAACCTCTGTTGATGCAGCGAACACGCAAGATCTTAAGACAATCTCTCTCCAAATCCAAACCCTATATTAACAGGTCTAAAAAATATTTAGCGTTCTCTTAAAAAAACTGTTTCTATTAAAAATAAAATTAACAACCTCCATCGAATAGATAAATTCGAGCAACGATATTTCTTTCGTATATCTGAATTTCAACAAATACAACCTGTCGGAATTTAAAAGTAGACCATCGAGCACTTAGAAAACTATTAACATCTGGTTTATGTTTGCTTGATATCGAATTATCGTAGCATTGGTTATCTCCCTTTGTTTGGGGGGTTGGGGGGGGTGTTGTCTTGTTTACAAGCGTCTCTTGTTTAAACGTTATCTGCTCAAAAGGCAACTGGAAAACAGCGTTGTTTTCAGTTTGATAAATAGCGGTATAAATAATTAATTCGACCAGGAAACTTTGGGTTGGTGTATTTACAAGATTTATGTCTTTATATTTTAAGAGTATATTTGTATTTATGTATCTACGTATGTGAGTATATTGTGATACATGCATGCATAAATACTCTGCTTGTGAGTATTAGCGTGTCTCTGGTCTCTGTGTTTGTGTCTGCCGAAACACGTGTTTAGCAAAAGGAATAATTCTACAATGTTTTGCAATAGAGTTGTAAAACAAGATATTTAATCATTGTTTGTAATAATACTAATTTGAAAAATTATTGAGTGTCGTTAAAAACATTTTAAAAAAACTTTTATTTGCATTGTGCTTATATTTCGTTTTATATTTTGCGAAAAATATCCATTCTCATTCTGCAGGCTGATAAGATATGAAGGCAATGTATTATATAAATATTGCAATGAAACATAAGTCTGAGTGAGCCGACACTCAAAAAGAACCCTGTTTAATATGCATAACAGAAACCAACATTATGTTGTACGCATACGTGCTAATGTTATATATTTAGTGAAAAATGTTTTAATAGTTTTGAATACGAACAGATTTTTGCACCATGAGTTACGAACTTGTCGGTGAGACAGTTATGAGATTTTCACTCTAATATTGGTTCTTCATCGTTGATGTGGAGATATGGTTGGTACATACTTTAAACAGTTCAATTCAGGTGTTCTTAGGAGTATAATTTCAGAGATTTAATATACATAAAATCCACTTTAATAGTATTTTTGTACAGATGTGTATGAGTATGTATGTCAGTTTGTATATTTATTAAATTAATATATTTCGTAACAGCGGGTTTCTAATGTGTCCATTCTAAGTTCTACATAAAATCATATATGCAACAAGTTGTATCTCAAAACAAGTCTTGAGAATAACATCTCTCCCCCTCTCTCTCTCTCTCTCTCTCTCTCTCTCTCTCTCTCTCTCCATCTCTTTCTTTCTCTCTCCACATTTTCACTCACTCTCTTACCCACTCATTCACTTGCTCTGCTTCACGTATGTATTTAGGCGGGACAAATATTCGTACCGTTTTTCAATTAATGGCGTTTAAACACGGGATTTCGTGTCTCACGTAACAAAAGCAAATGATATGTACATATATTTTCCGAAAGGTGACACTTTCTATATGATTAGTGTGTGGACAGTTTATTTCTACTATTTTTACATTAAAAAGGAAAATTGAGTAAAATGAGAAACATTCTCGTCATTTGATATTCTTTATTTTCTAGAAATAAAAAAAAATATCAAAATACAAACAGTAATAATGTGCAGTTTATAGAGATAATGCCATAGCTTAGGCAACTGTTCTTAAGTAGTTCGCAAGGTTTAGAAGTAAAAAATAATCTGGAAGACCGTGATGTGACCAAATCTAAACTTAATCTGGAGACCGTGATCGGACCAAATCGAAACGCTTATCAAAAAGAATCCCGGTCACACGACACGAGACCTGGCAGAGACACTCTACATACCTCATACGAGTATTCTAAGGCATTTAAAAACACTTTGGCTACGTGGAACGCTTAATATTGGATCATACTTTCATATGCGATTCTCTGCTCAAGCACGACAATAATTATATTTTTTTGAAAAGTTTGATCACAGATGATGAAAATGAGATCGTTTACAACAATGTGGAGCAGAGTAGGTTCAGAAGAACAAGAAATGAACCGCATTTAATCACCCCATAAGCTTATATGTATCCGGAATTGGTGATGCTCTGTATCAAATGAAATTGGAAGCGCTTTGTTTATTTATTCTGAGGCCCTTTCACAAAATCATACATTTAGGTGAGTGTATTATAGTTCCCATTTAGACTGACTGAAGAAGGCAATCAATGGGAAGCGTCCTGAATTATCCAATCGTAAGGGTATCTTCCTTCACAACAACGCTAGACCTCGTATTTCCTTGCAGACTTTGCAGAAAATGGTACAGCTTGGATGGGATATCCAGCCACTTGTACTGCACCCACCTGACCGTGCACATTTTGGATCACCGTTTATTTCGACCCTTACAAAATTCTCTTTAATTGAATTATAACTTCATTTCTTTCGATCCCAACAGATTTCTCTTCATGTGAATGACAACATTATTTCTTCCGAAAATTGTACAAGAGCACATAGAGCAATTCATGACACAGAAAGATAGCAAGTTCTGGGAGGACGGAATCGTGATCCAAATATCAAAGAAATTTGTACTCCACTGTGAACATAAATATACAAAAAAAAAAATTAAGATAAAATATACTGTTTCCGAGATATTTCGGGTACAGGCAAACATCCCTAGAGCGTAAGTATTATCGATATATATATATATATATATATATTTAGTGTAT
>NC_068987.1:101289256-101291754 GCF_001194135.2 Octopus bimaculoides
ATATATATATATGGGAGAATATACAAATAATAACAACAGACGAGGACAGGTGGTGTAAATAACAAAAGTATATATTAGTATGACGCTCGGGAATACGGAAAGTCTTTGACGTTTCGAGCTACGCTCTTCATATATATATATATATGTATGTATGTATGTGTGTGTGTATGTAGTATGTATATATATATTATACAGTTATGTATTTTATAGAATTATATATATGTGTTTGTGTGTGCATGTATGTGTGTGTGTGTGTGTGTGCGTGTGTGTGTGTGTGTGTGCGTGTGTGTGTGTGCGCGTGTGTGTGTATGTATATATGTACATATATATATATATATTATACAATTTGAAGCACTTTGCTTTTTACTACATCAAATTAGATTTTTTAGTCTGATATGTCTGTTAAATGTTCATTAAAAATTGTGATTAATGTTCATTAATTTTTCATTTACAACTTTTGAACAATGGATTCCGACAAATTTTCATCTTTGTTAGCCTGTTATTTTTTCGCTTTTTATTATTATTATTGTTTTTCTTCCTCTATTAGAGATTTAGTTCTCATTGTTGCTGCTATTATTGTTCTTCTTGCCTTCTTTTTCCCCTACATCACTTTCTACTTGTTCGTGTTTTATTCATAGTAATATTACTTCTTTAAAAAAACGTTTCATCTATACATTTTTTATCAAAATAATGTCATAATGCTTAATGATTATAATTATGAAGATAACAATAACGACAAACAAAATTTCTTCTTCTTCTTCTTCTTCTTCTTCTTCTTCTTCTTCTTCTTCTTCTTCTTCTTCTTCTTCTTCTTCTTTTTATCATTATTATTATTATTATTATTATTATTATTATTATTATTATTATTATTATTATTATTATTATTATTATTATTATTATTATTAAGGCCATGAGCTGGCCGAATCGTTAGTACACCGGGATAAATGCTTCGCGTCATTTCGCCCGCCTTTACGTTCTGAGTCCAAACTCCACCGAGGTCGACTTTGACCTTTCGTGGTAGATAAATTAATTACCAGTCAAGTATTGAGGCCGATTAAATCGACTTACCCCCTCCCCAGAAAGTTCAGGCCTTACGCCTATAATAGAAAGCATTATTGTTATTATTAAACAGGGCGGTTACAAAAGGTTTTTTTTTCTACCTTTTCGGACAAAACCTTTTGTAACCTTCGTCCTATCTTTGTCTTTACATGTTTTTAATTGATATTAGCCCTAGTGGCCAATAAAACGAATTAATTAATTATTATTATTATTATTATTATTATTATCATCATCATTAATATTTATTTCTTTGCACAGCTTCTAACGCTGGAGATGTACTACGGAGCCAGCTGTTCCCTACCAGTGAACTTAGGTAACACACCTTATTTTTCGAGCACCATCCGGAGCGTTTTGTCCGGAGTACTAACGCTTCTTCCAGCTTGCCATCTTCCCCGAGTTCATAAATTACTGAAGTCAACATTTGGGAATCTATAAATTGAAGTACCAGTCAAGTACTGGAATCGATGTAATGGACTAACCCGTCCCTCACCCCCAGAATTTTCCTTCCTTATGTAAAAAAGAATTATTCTTATTCTATCACCATCACTATCGTTTTCTTCTTTGTCATTATGATTATCGCCAACTTCATCATCACCATCATTGTCGTCGTCGTCATCGTTGTCATCGTCATCAACAAATTACGATGTTTAGGTTACTGAGTGCATTATTTGTTCAGCGACTTTATTTATCATAAATATTATATTGTCATTGCACATTGTTCATTGTTCTAGATGCCTGTGATTTTTCTTGTTTTCGTTGTTGTTCATCTTCGTTTTGTTGCTGCTGCTACTACTGCTACTACTGTTATTGTGGCTGTCGTTTTTTTTTTTTGTGGTTACAATTATGGCTAATATTCTGCCATTGTTCATTCAGTTATGTTAGTTACTTCTCTTGTTGCTGCTCATGTGGGTGCTGTGATTACAAGCGTTGATGTCATTGAAGTTGCCGAGGCCTGTGTTTTTAGCTTGTCCATTTGTTTCTTTTCTAGTTGTTATTCTTTTGCTTGGTACTGTTGTGACAGCTGTTATAGTTGTTGTTGTTGTTGTTGTCGTCATCGGTGTAGCTGTTGTTAGGCTGGTTATCATTTATATGATGGCTATGATTTTGTAATAGGTACAGTGATTTGGGGGACTTAACTATTGCGTTTCACTTCAAGCCCCAAATCAGCTCTAACCAAGCAGACCTATAATTAAAGGCCTTCCATTCGCAGTATTCACTCCTTGTTTATAATAATAATTAACAAAAGCTGGCGAGCTGGCAGAATCGTTAGCACGCCGGGCGAAATGCTTAGCGGTATTTCGTCTACCGTTACGTTCTGAGTTCGAATTCCGCCGAAGTCAACTTTGCCTTTCTTCTTTTCGAGGTGGATAAATTAAGTACCAGTTACGCACTAAGGTCGACGTAATCGACTTAGTCCCTTTGTCTGTCTTTGTTTATCT
>NC_068987.1:101291885-101293148 GCF_001194135.2 Octopus bimaculoides
AAGTCAACTTTGCCTTTCTTCTTTTCGAGGTGGATAAATTAAGTACCAGTTACGCACTAAGGTCGACGTAATCGACTTAGTCCCTTTGTCTGTCTTTGTTTATCTCCTCTATGTTTAGCCCCTTGTTGGCAATAAAGAAATAAGAAACGTTAGCACGCCGGGCGAAATGTTTAGCGGTATTTCGTCTGTCTTCAGGTATTGAGTTCAAATGCCGCTGAGGTCGACTTTGCCTTTCATCATTTCCAAGTCGATAAATTAAATACCATTAGAGGAGACTAATGAAGTCGATTATTCTCCTCCCCGAAAATTTCAGGTCCCGTGCATTTAGTAGAAAGGATATATATGTTTTTATTTTTTTTATGAGGTGTAATGCACCTGAGTACTGATATCCAACAATTTCTTTCATGCTTCATAACTATTATTAACATAACGTTGTGATTGTTGTTTCAAACATCAAGACAGTAACGTGTAATTTCAGACAGATGTAGCTGCTACGTTTGCAGGTCAGCTGACTGCGTAGGTGTTTTTGCTCTGATGGCTGTACTTTGGCATTCATTAGTTGTTTACTCCAGTGTTCCGCAGCATTTTTTCACTTGCAGTACAATCATATTCTTTTCAAAATATGGCGGCACACCTGAACTAAAGTATATAACTAAAAGTATAGGAAAAAAAAACATTATATGTAGGTTATACTGCGGCACACCTAGTATCGTCTCGTGAGACACCAGTGTGCCGCAGCATACCGGTTGCGGACCACTGGTTTAGTCCCTATTCAGTTCTGATCAAGTTACCCTGTGAACATGGCATTCCAGCATTTATCTTCCTGGGTTTTTTTTTTTTAAATTTTTTTTTTACGTATATCTTATAACTTTATTGTTCTAAGCCTGTACATAGCGAATTGAGAACATTTAGGTGACATTACTAGCAAGAGAAATGACCGCGGAGAGGTCGTGCCTCTTGGCTCGAGTGATGATAGTGATGGAGGTATTAGGGGGATGGCGGCGACGGTGGCGACAGTGCGGTAATGGTGGCGCTGACAGTGGTGGTGGTGGTGATGGTGATGGTGGTGGTGGTAGAGGTGGGGGTTAGTGAAAGTAGTGAGGCTGAATGAAACGGTAGTGAGGGAAATGATTATTGTTGTTTGTGTTAATGTTGTCTGTTCGTGTTACTATGGTGCATGTTGTTGTTAATTGTACTGTTACTGTCATATTTACCTCTGTTGTTGTAGTAGTAGTAGTTGTTGTGGTGGTGATAGTGTATCTA
>NC_068987.1:101294773-101297518 GCF_001194135.2 Octopus bimaculoides
TGTGTGTGTGTGTGTATAGAGGTGGTAGGGTCGGCGGTGTACTTTGAGGCGGGGCTTATGTTGCGGTCATTCAGTGCATTACAGTTCAGCAAATACAGTCGTGGTGTAACACGTGAATATCGTGATTGTGGTAACAGCGTTGGCGGTGGTTTTGCAGTTGCTCTGTTGTTCGTGGTGATGCTTCTGGTGGTGTTGATAGTGGTTGCAGTGGTTGATGTTGTTGTTGCTGTTGTTGTTGTTGTTGTGAGTGGCATTGGTAAAGATAGTCTGAAGATGTTGGTCGTTTAGATGATGGCGAACGTGGTATTCGTACTAGTATTGATGGTACGGGTTAGGCTTGTTAGTAGTAGTAGTAGTAGTAGCAGTAGTAGTAGTAGTAGTAGTAGTAGTAAATGATAAAGTTGTTGGTGGTAATGGTATTGGTAGTTGTAGTCGTTTGGTGATGCTAGTGGTGGTGATTGTTGTTATGATGGTGTTGCCTGTGGTAATAGTAGTGGTGAAGGTTGTAGATGTGATGGATGGAAGTGGTGCTTGTGACAGTGGTGGTAGTAGTTATAGTAGAAGTTGTGGCTGTGATGCATGGTGACACAGTGGTGGTGATGCTGGGTTGGTTGTAGTTACATGTCTGAATAAGGAGATGTAAAAGATTGCATAAACTGGAATAATTATTGGTTACGTACCTATGTAATTAGTTTAATTAGTGGTTGTTGAAAAGCAGTTGCGAAAAAATTAACTCCAGTAACTAATTTAATGAGATTTAATAAATTGACGGTTTAATAGAAATCACCGAGTAGTTAATTAAATAATTAAATAATGATATAATAACTCGAGGAACAAAAATTGAGTCTAGCTTAAAACAGTTGAATGGATGGATTAAAAAGCGAAATTCTATTAGAATTAAAATTTTGGGTTTATTAGTAATTATCTGAAAGATTTCGTTTTTGTATTTAGTTTTCAATATTCTTGATCTGAAACGTCTGAGCTATAAATACAAATTAAACAAATTAAGAAAGCAGTGGTTGTTAGTGCAAATTTATTGATGCTGTTGCTGATATTAACCTTTTGCCTGTCCAAAGTATTTTCATATGTTTGTCTTTAACGCTCATACTTGTGTTCAGACTTTTCGTTAGCTCTAGTTTCATGCGTTCTAAACCGGTGGCTAGGATAGTTGTTGTTAGCACAGTAAAGCGTTAGCGCCAGTATTTAATCCGCAAAGGAGAAGTGATTAGTAAAAGAGCTAAGCTCACTATTTTTAGTTCATGTTTTCGTGCCTATCCCCAACTACAGTCATGAATGTTTGGTAATGACAAAAAGAGTACGATCGTGAATACGAATACAATCGTGTAATGGCATTATTCCCAAGCATCTCAAGAATTACGTTACTTGACAGGGTGCGTAGCTCAGAAAACAAGGAGTCTCTCCAGGTTGAGTGGCTATTTCATAGATTTACTATAACGGACATGTGGTAAGAATTAAAGCGCAAAGCGGATTCTTCAAGCCAAGTCAACCTGCAGCAGACGTAAGAATAAATCACAAACGTGAAGGCTCGACAAGTTCCGTGGCCTCAGTTAGTCACGATTGAGAATCTAGTCGGAAAGTGTAATGAGGGTTGCTTCTGATAGCACTACTCTATGTTAGACAATACCCCACGGCCCTACCAGGAATAATATGCGGAGAAGACAGGGCGGCGAGCTGGCAGAAACGTTAGTACATCGGGCGAAATGCTAAGCGGTATTTCGTCTGTCTTTACGTTCTGAGTTCAAATTCCGCCGAGGTCGATTTTGCCTTTCATCCTTTCAGGATCAATAAATTAAGTACCAGTTGCATACTGGGGTCGATCTAATCGACTGGCCCCTTCTCCAAAAATTCCGGGCCTTGTGCCTAGAGTAGAAAAGAATATGTGGAGAAGACGTATGGATGAGTAATACAGATACTTCCCTTTCATAAGTCTCAAGTGAATCTGATGGTTGAATGGGCATCATATACGAAGCATGGAAGCCAAGGAGGTATGTGATGCAAAAGACAAGTAAAGCGTGACGTTAAAATTGCTTTCTGTCCAGGCAATATTATAAAAGAAATAATGATATAATACTATGAAGGGAATCGACCTCAACTAGCCTAAAAGAAAATAAAGAATGCGTTAAAGAGATTTATATATATATTCTAATGATCATAGGTCAACAACATGAAACAATTTCCAGGTGTTGACTGAAGAAATTTGAAATTGGAGAATAAAATTTCATTTGATTTCTAGGGACGAGGTTGTGTTGACTTATATTTTAGTGTGATGCTTTGTGAGAAATAATCATTTCTTAACTTATTATTCATTTTTGATCAATTGTTTCTTAATTGCTAAATTAGTGTTAATATTTATAAATGCCTATAAATGTATAAAACTGCTTCCATCGCAAGTAATTCACTTCTAAAAAGCCTGCTGGTTATTTGCGTCATCAGTATTTGAAAAGAAGAAGCGTAGCAGCGAGATTTGACTGGTATGCGGTGACCGGGTGCAACCCACTGATAATTTCCAGTAAAATGAAATCGTGAAATATTGAAATTCTAGCGTTCATGACAGACGATTCTCGTCTGCTACGGTATATGTATCGTTTTATGCACCATGCACCAATACGAGATGATATCTGAAGGATAATAATGCAGCATTTTAACAAGACATCCATGTTTTGGATAGAAAGAATAACAATACACACACACACACACACACACACACACATACACACACACACA
>NC_068987.1:101297528-101302409 GCF_001194135.2 Octopus bimaculoides
ATATATATATATATATATATATATATAGATATAGATATAGATAGATAGATAGATAGATAGATATGCATTTAAAATGCACTTATAAGATCATATATACTCGTGTATATAAACATAGGTGTACGTGTATGTGTGTGTGTATGTGCGCGCGCACGCACTCATGTGCATGCTTATAGTTATGTGCATATACACATTGGAGTAGAAAATCTCAGGAGTGATGTGTATAAATACAAACGTATTACCAGTTCAAATATGCTTGGGGTATATTCGAGCCCGTAAAAAATGCCATGTGCTATATGTTGATATGTTGTCATGAAGAAAATTTATTGTTGTAGACAAATCCGTGTAGTTACACCAAGACTGTTCGAAGATATATATGTGTGTGTGCGTGTGCGTGTGCGTGCGTGTGTGTGTGTATGTGTGTGTGCGTGTATGTGTGTGTGTGTGC
Organism: Octopus bimaculoides; assembly: GCF_001194135.2. Lineage (NCBI taxonomy): Eukaryota > Metazoa > Mollusca > Cephalopoda > Octopoda > Octopodidae > Octopus > Octopus bimaculoides. The sequence goes on from NC_068987.1 coordinate 101,297,974, forward strand.
GCGTGCGTGTTCGAAAATACAAGGACACAGATATTGTGTCGTATAGCCAGCTTGAAACGGTGTTTCCTGGGGCTAAACAACTGTAACAATCGTCCCATCCAGGACAGTCACATTATGTTGGCAAATAGTCTTTACTGAATATCTCTATTTGAGAGATTTAGAAATAATAAAGTGTGTATGTGTATATATATATATATATATATATATACATCCTTAAACTCCATCCTGTCAACACATTAGATGTAAAATTCTCTCCTGAAGACGGAGGCATTGTTATCCGATATTGGATCCAAGTAACAATCATTACTCCGGACCAGCAAGCCCCCAGAAACAGCTGTTGGACTCGTAAATCTCTACCCATTTAACTCCTGATATCATTTATATTCTGTAAGTCGGACTATTTTATAACAATACGCATGTACATTTTTTTTCTATTAAATATTCTATGTAGATAGACTTACCTAACTTGCTTGTCTTTACATTTACTCCTCTACCGGCTCAAGTTCAAATCTCTTGAGCACTTCCAAGTATATTCTATACAAAGAACATCTGTCTCTAAACATTTCTTCTTTTACTCTTTTATTCTTTTACTTGTTTCAGTCATTTGACTTCGGCCATGCTGGAGCACCGCCTTTAGACGAGCAAATCGATCCCAGGACTTATTCTTTGTAAGCCTAGTACTTATTCTATTGGTCTCCTTTGCCGATGTAAACACACTAGTGTCGGTTGTCAAGCGATGTTGGTGGGACAAACACAGACACACAAACACACACACACACGCACACACACATGTATATATCTATATGACTGTGTGGTAAGTAGCTTGCTTACAAACCACATGGTTCCGGGTTCAGTCCTACTGCGTGGTACTTTGGGCAAGAGTCTTCTACTATAGTCTCGGGCCGACCAAAGCCTTGTGAGCGGATTTGGTACACGGAAACTGAAAGAAGCCCGTCGTATATATATATATATATATATATATATATATATATATCGCTTGACAACTGATGCTGGTGTGTTTACGTCCCCGTAACTTAGCGGTTCGGCAAAACAGACCGATAGAATAAGTACTAGGCTTACAAAGAATAAGTCCTTACGATATATACATATCAATAAACACAATGGGAAACCGCCTATCAAACCAAACGGTTCGTGTCGTTCCGGGTTTTCTAAGACTTTTCTTAATAGCTAATAACCTTTACGAATATCTTTCTGCAAATATTGTGATTGTACCAAGTAGTTTTGGCAACATACATGTATAAATGTGTGTGTGTGTGTGTGTGTGTGTAAATTTATATACATATATTTTACGAAAAAGTGCATTTTTGGAATATTAATATTAATACAAATGCAGGTATGATAATAATTTATATGAAGGTCGGGTTGAAATGTTCATAGGCTGAGCAAGACACTCATGGCATGTGACCAAATGAAGTTCATTTTTTAAATATGATTCCTGTTACTGTCTGCTTACTTCCATCAGTGTTGCAGTGGTTGGATCGCATTGGTGAAGAATCTATCCTTTTGATCCAAAATGTCATCAACAGCAGATAAGACGTCCTCACAGCGATATCGATGCCCAGTCAAGTATATTTTCATATTGGGAAACAGATGATAGTCAGATGGAAACAAATCACTAAAATAGGGAAGGTGATTAACCATTTTAAAGTCAGGCACTGACAGCAGGTATTGAAACCAAGAATCTGCGCGCTGAAGCATTGTCCTAATGAAAAAAGACCCCCGACATCAGTTTTCCTGGGCGTTTGGTCTTGATGGTCTTTTGTAACTGCTTTAGTAATTTGGCATAGAACTCTCCATTGATGGTGTGATCATTTTGAAGATTGTCAATAAACACAATACGTTTTGCATTCCAAATAACTGAGGCCATCACCTTCCCTGCAGATGAAACGACCTTGCCTTCTTTGGAGTAGGTGAAGAGGAGTGTTTCCACTGCATGGATTCTTTCTTTGTTTCTGGTTCAAAGTGATGAAGCCAACACACATCCTAGGTTAGGAAACGTTCAAGAAAACAAACTGGAGTTGCCTCGAACAATGTCAGACATTCCCGTAATGTGATCAGCCTGGTGCGATTTTGATCAAGTGTCAGAAGACGTATACACACACACACACACACTTACACACACACACACACACGCACGCACACGCACGCACGCACACACGCACACACGCACACACACACACACACACACACACACACACACACACACACACACACGCACACACATGCTTTAAATTTTGATGTTGATGATGCCTTAATTCAGTTGTATGTTTTTCTAGAATTTTCTTGGGAATTTTATGACTAGCTTCATAAGTTAACAGTTTAGACATTCATTTATTTATTTAATTTTGTCCTTTGTTCTTGTATTAAGAAGAAATCTAACTTCAAGCAGCTTTTTATTAATCAATTTTTAGACACTATCTTCTAAACTAGACAAAGTATGTTTGGGGTGCAAATTTAGGTTTTGCATCCTACAAAAATGTTACGTAGGTGCAAACACACCACCCGCACTTTCTATTACCGGGTACTCGCGTATATTACTATTGTTACTTCATCGGTTATGATGACTAGTGTGTAAGTGATCCGATCAATGAAACAACCTGCTCATGGAATTAACATGCGAAAAGCCGACCACTCCCTATCCACGCCTGCCCTTAACGTAATTAATATTGAAGAGTTGTAGGCCCTTACAACCCAAGCTGTTGTAGTATCTGGTCTGATACAATGATGGCAGTGCTGGTATCTTTGGTATTATTCAGTGGTGCCTCGTTCTGCTGTTTGTGTATCTTTCAATGCCAACGTTTGGTACAAGTCTTTCCAGGATTTTCCAGATGTGAACAGTATCATTGCATAACCTTCTCGCCTTCGTTCTAGAGTGTAGAGTCTGAAGCTTTTTCAACTCATGTGGCAGACGCACACTATCTCCAGGGTTTGGTATCCTCTGAGAGACTTTAGTGTCGTCTACACAGCTCTAGTAAGTGTAGCTTTCTGAACAGCTGAGCATAGCGTTCTCTCCAAGGAACACAATTAGTTTCCTTCTTTCTCTTCGTTCCATGACTTTGCTGATGTGTGAGGTCAGTGAGATAGAATTGTAAATCTTAGTACCTGTTCTATTTCTCCCTTTTATTACTCCCTCTTTCAATTTCCCTGGGAGTTTCTCACTTGTAAGGGAGCTCTAAAGGAGAAGCTGTTGTGGTTTTGCAAATGCACGTTTGCTTGATTTGAGCAGAATTGCTGACAAGCCATCAGGACCCGTAGTTGACATTCCGCATACCTCACCTATGGCCAGTATCATATCTTCGTTGATGTCGATGTAATCAGCGCCTCCTTGGTTAGTGACAAAGAATTCCTCTGGCTTATTCACTTGCATGTGTCCTAAAAGGGTAATGGAAACGTTTTCGAACTGTTCGTTCAATATTCCACTTAACCTTATCGGTTTCCTGTGAGAGAGCCGTCCTTTTGGAAGAGAGGTCCAATCTTGTAGTTTCCTGTGGCCCTTTCTTTGGAATAGTTTTAAGTTTTCCGTATATATGTAAAAAAAAATTTTTAGTGGAAAATATTTCTATTTTTACAGTCAAACATTTCTGCATTTTCAGTCAAAATGTTTTTACACTTTGTCTCATATTCAAAACATTAACGTGCAGATTTACTTAATTGACAACTACTATATACCCTGAGTGTTTACTAACGGCATTACCTACTTATTTATGTACATATATATGCTTACACACACGCACGCGCACATACACTCACGCACCAGACATAAAAGTATATACACACATATGTACATGTATCATAGACACACACATATATACATGCATTTACATATGTGTCTGTGTATGTCTTTAGGTTCGTGCGTGTGTGTGTGTGTGTTAGATATATACATTCATAATATATATACACATACATAAATGCGTACATACATACATATATATACAAAGAGACATACATACAGGTGTTCTGCTGCACAATCTCCGTTCTATTTTCTTTAAATCGTTTCAACTGACACTGGCGTCTAGGTAGTTCGTAACTGAATGGTAAAGCATAATGCGTACGTCAAAATTTGGCTTCTATCAATAGAATATAAGAATGATATGACAGGAAGACTCTCAGATTCAGTCTCAGACGCACAATGGTATATAATTGTCTTTTTGTCTTTTTTTTCTTTTGTTTTTTTTTTTTATTTTAAGTGACCAGTTTTGAATACAAGGGAAATTAAATCGTTAGTCGATTTTCATTTCATACGTCATATCCTTTTCATTCGACATGTCATTTTGTTTCCACACTACGTATGTTTATGTGTGTGTGCGTGTGTGTGTGTGACTGTGTGCGCGTGCGTGAACGCTTCTGTGTTATGTATAATGTATATATGTGTGTGTGTGCATATACATATATATATATATATATATATATATATA
>NC_068987.1:101302866-101305171 GCF_001194135.2 Octopus bimaculoides
ACACACACACACACACACACACACACACACACACACACACACACACACATATATATATATATGTGCTCACACACATGATGTACAAATCTCGTATTTCAATCGTAGATGTTTGTGTGACTGTCGACATTTTCCGGTATTGCTCTTACGCATATACATTCCTTTCTCTTTCGAGTCATTCTTCTGCTGGCAACGGAAACACACAGACCAAAATATTTATGCAGATGTGTTCTCTAGAATCTTGAGATCATGTCCGGAGACTAAACACTCGCACACACATTATTACATACATATATATATATATACAAATATGCATGCTCATAAATGCATATACACATACACACTTACACCCCCATAGTGTTTGTATAAATGTATGTATATATATATATGTATATATATATATATATACATATATATGTGTGTGTCTGTGTGTGTGTGTGTTTGTGTCTGTGTCTGTGCGTGTGATGTGTGTGTGTGTGTGTGTTTGTGTGTGATGTGTGTGTGTGCGTCCTTGCCCTTTTATACGGTGCGTCGAATTATTTTTCCTTACGTTCAGAATGTATAAACTTTACCAATCAAAAATTGGAATCGATAGTATTCAGAGGCAGTAAAATATTTTGCGTTAGAGCTGATTCGTTTTCCACAAAAAATAACATATAATGTTGCATGGAGAACGGATATCTATGCGAAGGTTTGGTAGAAGCTCTTTAGTGTACAGAAAAATGGTGCATAATTTTCAAACGTGGCAAGAAGCGCATAGTGTCTTGCCTCCTAAGTGTTATATAACGATAGCATTCGCGCTACATATATCATCAATCAAGAGTGAGTTTGTGAATGTGTGCGTGGGGGGGGGGGGTATGTGTCCGCGTGTGTTTGTGTGTGCGTGTGTGTGTCTGTATATGAAAGCCTCGTTGACATGCAATTGGTTATGTATAATTGGCCCTCTGTTTGCTTTGTACAAAATCATATCGTCAAAGAGGTGAAATCTCAGTGCGCTGTGTTTGTCTGAGAATGCTACAAGCTAAAAATTACAGGGTACTGTTTCATAATTTTACGTGAGACATTCACAACCGAGCTGTTATATCTAGGACGAGGATGGTTACCGAAAACTAAGTAAAAATAACTTGTTTGTGCGCAAACAATTTGAAGATCAGTCAACAAACGGGAGCTTAAAGTATCTCTACATAAATTTGTCGCTAGTGTTACACTTTTGAGAGTCTTCATTTTGTTGAGGCACTCTTAGGAGAACAATTACATGCAATACACTTAATATGCATGTATGTAATATATATCAGGGCCGGATTGAGACCCATTGAGGCCCTAAGCACTTAAAAGATTTTGGTGCCCCCATAATAGATTGTGTAATTCAAAATATAAACAATAACAAACCATAAAATTAATTCTTATTTTTCAAAACGAGGGAAAATAATGTAATTTTTTGTATACTTCCACTCTATTTATATTTGAAGTTTCCTCCTACTTGTTTGAATTGCAAAGTCTTTGATCTGATCCTCAAAATTAATCTTAGGTAACACATCTGCATCTATACTTAGTAGTGATAATGACATCCAGAATATTATTTTAGCAAGTTTAAAGTGATTTCTTTTATGCCGTAAACCATTTACCATTACTGTATTGCATCTTCCTTTCCTTGATACCCTAAGCACGTGCTTATTTTGCTTAGTGGTTAATCCAGTGCTGATACACATTATCGATAGCACATGCAGAGGCTATGTGTTTTGTTAATAAGTCCATTACCAACAGGACGGCATCCTAGGAAACGCCCTTTCAGAACGTCGAGTGTTACAGTACACTTAATAGCATATACAAGGAGAGACACCACGCCCTCAAGGTGGAAGAGAATGGTTCGTTTCGAGGTGAGTGGAGTATACGGGGCCGATGAGATAAAAGGATAACAAAACACAGATATCCGCCATTGACGGCGGATATACCTGCCTAACTATCAACCTACATGTACACGCACACACATACACACATACATGCGTGTATACATACATATATATATATATGCATACATGCATGTATGCATACATACGTGCATAAATGTAATAAATACCCGCGCATACGCATACAATACATCAGATTATAGAATGATGTGGAAAGTACAATATAGTCTATGTATCAACAACAAAAAATTGCAACAGTAACGAAACTATCTATCTATCTATCTATCTATCTATCTATCTATCTATCTATCTATCTATCTATCTATCTATCTATCAATCAACCAATCTATATATATATATATATATATACATATATATATATGTATATATATATGTATATA
>NC_068987.1:101307663-101310850 GCF_001194135.2 Octopus bimaculoides
ATAAATGTATACATGTCAAAATGTATGTACGTATGTGTGTCTGTGTCTGTGTATGTGTACGTATGTATATGTATATCGAAATAAGAGTATAAATGTATGCATACACAGTTAGAGGTAGACAAATAGATAGATAGATAGATAGATAGATAGATAGATAGATAGATAGATAGATAGATAGATAGATAGATATTTCACTTAGATATTGTGAAACTAATAACTAAGCATTCTTTCCCATAAACTGAGTACATGCTTCGAGTCGCTTCGGCTGCAGAGTTCCCTTTTTTGTACTCATAAGGCGTTATGTGCCTTAAATGCTCTTTCGATACTTCCATGTTAGAAAGGGTTTTAATCTAAGAAATGTTTATTCTATTATTCTGTAAAATAATATTTAATTAGTTTAAATGTACACAAACGCATAAAAATAATTTTTAATTCCATTAAAATTTCATTCAATTTTAAAAAAGGTAAGATCAGACATAACTTAAGGGATGACCTAATATTTATCTGGTGTAACGATTTCAAATTATTTTTTCTTTTCAGCCGGATTTGTATGCCATGTACTTTTAAAAATTGCTTCGCATTCAAGTAGTCCCGCTTTCGCATCGAATCAATCCATATCTTTCAAATGAAAATTAATAAACCGAAGTTTTTCGGAAGCATGTTTAAAGTAACTGCAACTCCTCTTGCGTAATTAACATAAACCTTAACCCTGTTGTCCACGATTCTCAAGGTCTCGCGTGCCTTTAGCAGACTCTGTTCTGTTACTTTAATTCACAACTTTAATTACTTTAATTACTTTAATTCTCGCTTTACCTCACTAGTCTTCGGAGACGTACAAAATACAAAGGGTCAAGATACTGCACTTACTCCTCTCTGTGTGCCACAATAAGAATTTTTAGCATGGACATGATTCGTGAGAGGATACAGTTGATTAGAACTATTAAATTTCTTAATTGATTTATGTTGTTGGATGAAAGGCTAAGTTGACCTTAGCGGAATTTGAACATAAAGGGATGCAATAAATACAGCCACAATCAAGTTGCATGCCACCTCATCCTAGTTGAGAAAACCTGATGAATTGGTGTTTGATCCTCTAAGTAGGGGTACGTCCTGCTAGAAATAGCCAGTAGATCACCTCTAAAATTGCACCAGGATTGTTTAGGAAAAATTCGGTGGAGATTAGATAATGCGTTCTTGTGTTCCTCCGCATATTAGATAAAACAGGATGGTCATTATCGGATTGTCTTTAATCATATGTTTCCTCAATCATGCTTAACTGAAGCTGGAAACGACAGTAACCACAATTCAAATCACAACAATAAACTTATCTCTTTTTGAACTCTTTATTCTTAATGTATCTCAATTGTATATGTGTGTGCATATATGGTTGTAATTTGTTTAGTAGAAATATGTGTCAATGATCCGGTTATGTTTCTATAGAATGTGCCTGTTGTCTTGAATATATGCGTACTTGTGTGAGGGATGTGTGTGTGAGAGAGAGAGAGTGTGTGTGTATGTATGTGTGTGTGTGTTGGCGTGTTGCTATTTGTGTATGTCTAAGCTTGTTTACCGTGCGTGTGTATGTGCAAGTAAGGAAGTAGATTGTCAGCTAAGCAGTAATTTCAAAACTATCTGCTTAAAAGGCTCAAGCAGATTACAGGGGTCACCGGGTGCATTTTACTCTAACTTGACATCACGTGACACAAAATCTACATCTGCAGGATTAACGGTATTATAAGGGAACAACGACTGTTAATAATAATAATAACAATAATAATAATAATAATAATAATAATAATAATAATAATAATAATAATAATTCATATATATATATATATATATATATATATCAATCTAGCTGGCTAGTTATCCATATATATACATGTGTGTGAATACGTACGTATGTATGTATACAATATATATATATACACACACATACAAATACATATATGTACACATATCTATCTTTCTTTCCATATATATATGTGTGTGTGTGTGTGTGTGTGTGTGTGTGTGTGTGTGTGTGTGTGTGTGTGTGTGTGTGTGTGTGTGTGTGTGCCTGCGTGCGCACGCGTGTTGAGTGTATGCGTGCGTGTATGTATGTGTGTGTGCGCGTATGTGTGTGTGTGTGTGTGTGTGTGTGTGTATTTGTGTATATCATTATTCAGTTTATTTCAAGATTTCTTGCCAATAGAAAAGATCCGGTTTCTAACCTAGATCCAAGGCCCCTTCATTGGAATTTTAGCAACGTCAACTGTGTATTTTCGTATGTATTTATGTATGTATGTATGTATGTATGTATGTATGTATTTATGTATTTATGTATGTATGTATGTATGTATGTATGTATGTATGTATATGTGCAGATTTGTATATTTTGTTTTATGTATCTTGGTATCCACTACAAATGCAGGAGGACTGAATAATCGATTATATGGACCCTAATATTTGACTGGTACTTACTCCATTCATCATCAAAACAAAGTAAACAAAGATCGACCACCGACGTTGTTGTGGTTTAGAATCAAAATGCCAAGGACCACAATGTCTCAATTGCTGGTAACATAGAGCACAAGTCCTAAAACCTTTTGGCGGAGTAAAATGTTAGTGAACTGATTAAACTTCAGTATTTTACCCTATTTTATCGGTCTCTGAGTCAAGTCCGTCTCAACCGCTGTACAAATGATGTAATGGACCCTATCTTAACATACGTATTGACAACAAGCAAGAACATGCATAGATCACACATGTGCCCATATATCGTGAGGCCGAGGAATAACCACACAATTTGCCCATGCTTTGAGACAGCATAGCCAGGAAGAATAAAACATGATGTGAACGCTAGCTAGATTTCAACTCAAAACGTTATGAGTTTTAACTGCATACTTCAAAGCCATTTTGTTAGATCCTCTAACTATTATGTCACTCTAGTACATTTTGAAATGGTCAAATTACGAAAATATGCCAAATCTGATGTCTACAACAGCACAGCTGTAATGGCCACTATAATGCCTTAATAACAACAACAACAACAACAACAACAACAACAATAATAATAATAATAATAATAATAATAATAATAATAATAATAATTGAAATACAAAAGATGTGGCATCTTAAAGCGAGAACTGTTCCTGTTATTGTGGGTGCCCTTGTTATGATAAGGTGTGTCAGAAATATTTAGATA
>NC_068987.1:101311885-101313033 GCF_001194135.2 Octopus bimaculoides
TATATACACACGAGGGGTGTATGAAAAGTTTTGAGCCTAACCTAGAAACGGGGCTGCTATATAGCTGAAACAATTTTTTCCTGGTAAGTACAGTCTTTTCGGAGTATTCTTGCTTATTTTCATGATTCTGATATTTTCATTTTTTTGTTGCAGATTTTGAATAAAAAAACTTCGAGTTGACAAAGAAAATGGAGGAAACTGAGTATCGTGCTGTCATAAAGTAGCTTCATTTGAAAGGCATGACTCCATCAGAAATCCATGAAGATAAGGTTAGAACCTTAACAGACAATGCTCCTTCATATGCAACAATCAAACGCTGAGTAAATGATTTCAAGCGTGGCAGGGAGAGTGTGGAAGATGATCCAAGACTAGGGAAACCTCCAACTACGACCACCAAGGACAACCTTGAGCTTACTCTTGGTATGATAATGCAAGATCACCGAATATCATGTTGTCAGGTAGCCGAGAGACTGGGCATCTCAACTGAAAGAGCAGACAACATTGCGACAAAAGAACTTGGGTTCTTAAAGGTTTTTGCAAGGTGGGTCCCTCGGCTTTTGACTCCTGAACCGAAACGCACCAGGTGCACTTTGTCCACGAGCAATCTGGAACTGTTTGAAGCTGATGAAGAGAATTTTCTTGCTTGTTTCATTACTATGGACGAAAGTTGGGTTCATCGCTACCAGCCTGAAACCAAAGAACAATCAAAGCAGTGGAAGCACACATCTTTTCCTACACCAAAGAAGGCCAAGGTTATTTCTTCAGCTGGTAAAGGTCATGGCGTCTGTTTTTTGGGGATTCTCAAGGTGTCTTGCTGATCAATTACCTTGAAAAGGGTCACACTGTGACAGGGCTGTATTATTCTCAGCTACTGAAACGCCTCCGAGAAGCAATTAAAGAAAAAAGGCCGGGGAATGCTCACCAGAGGAATCCTTTTTTCAGTGACAATGACGTCATAGACGCTGTAGGAAGTTTCTTGGAGTTTCAAACAAAAGAGTTCCTCTACGCCGAGATAATAGCGCTTCAGCACCACTGGAGAAAGTGTTCAGCCATCAAGGGGGACTATGTTGAAAAACAAATCACACCACAAGAAGTCTTGTAACCTGTTTTGCTTTTTTGAGGCTCAAGACTTTTCATACACCCCTCAC
>NC_068987.1:101313082-101314204 GCF_001194135.2 Octopus bimaculoides
ATATATATATATATATATATATAATGAGTTCGTGCTTGAGTGGCAACCTGTGCTTGTGTGCTTACGTCTCCCTAACTTAGCAGTTCGGCAAAAGAAACTGATACGATAAATACCATTGAAGTTCGATGATAATTCTCCAAGGCTGTGCCCCAGCATGGCTGCAGTCAAATGACTGAAACAATGAAAGGATAAAAGTCAGGTACAATAATTAAAATTTTACTTATTTCGAATTTCATGGAATTTATTTGAAATAATATGAAGTCTACAATTACTTGCAGATTCATGCTTAATACGTTCCGGCATATTCGAACGTGGATATATTAGTCACTGTTGTGTTTGTCGTAGGAAAACACATTCTTTTAGACGAATATGTACTCATAACACACTCACTCGATTCCTAGTGTCAGGAGACTCTAGGGCATCCGTTGTTTCAACATCGTAATGTATCATCAGCCAAAGGCACCCCGGAATAATGAATCTGACAAGAATTCCTGGCTCCTGTTTATAACTTCAGTAAACAAATTATTTGCTCATGTGTGCTGATACCTGCTAATCGATAATAAATCGATATGCATTTCATCGTTCTCACACTCGCTGATCACCATGCACATAGCGATTTGTTATTATTGCGTCTCAGAAATTATCCGCTTCCAGGAATTAATTAAATTAACGCAAGTACATAGACAGAATATACTCCATTGAACAAGTGAATTTTGTTCTCCCTATTTGGCCCACTGGGGAATAAGTAAAAACGTTTCCATAATAGAATTCTTTCGAAACAGTCTTTCTCTAAAGTAGATTCCGAGAAACTTCAATGCTTCGCAAAAAAAATTAATAAATAAATAAATTATGGTGTGTCCACAACATAAGGAAGGTGGTTTTTTAAATAAAATTTCATAAAAATGCATTTTATAAAGACTAATTTTATCTACAGTTCACAAAATATGTTACGTTTTCATAAATATATCCGCATGAAACAATCATAGGATCTTAGCAATTTGCATTCCTTCAGTCGTAAACTTTTGATTATTGGCCTTTTGAACTTGAAATATTTAAAGTTTACTTTACTTGACCGTTATCGCATTATAAGAAACTCACCGTCTTCACTATATATATATATAT
>NC_068987.1:101314603-101315382 GCF_001194135.2 Octopus bimaculoides
CACATACATGAAGAATGTATAGAGTGGCTGTGTGGTAAGTAGCTTGCTTACCAACCACATGGTTCCGGGTTTCAGTCCCACTGCGTGGAACCTTGGGCAAGTGTTTTCTATTATAGCCTCGGGCCAACCAAAACCTTGTGAGTGGATTTGGTGGACGGAAGTTGAAAGAAGCCCGTCGTGTATATATATATATATGTGTGTGTGTGTGTGTGTGTATGTATATGTTTGTGTGTCTGTGTTTGTCCCCCCAGCATCGCTTGACAACCGACGCTGGTGTGTTTACGTCACTGTAACTTAGCGGTTCGGCAAGAGAGACCGATGGAATAAGTACTAGGCTTACAAATAATGAGTCCTGGGGTCGATTTGCTCGACTAAAGGTGGTGCTCCAGCATGGCTGCAGTCGGATGACTGATACAAATAAAAGAATAAAAAATAAACAAACGACGAAAGGTATACTGAATGTAAAAATGAACGGGGGGACAAACAACAGAAGCTTCCTAATTCTTCATCAGTTAACGATCAATTGGTACCGTTCAGTTTCGCACCTTTAACGATAAGACTGCACAACATTTTTTTGTTGCTGATGAATCTGTTTGTCACCCATTCGTTTTTACATTCAGTATACAATGTATACTGAATGTAAAAACGAATGGGTGACAAACAGATTCATCAGCAAGTTTGCTTATACATTTTTTCATTAATCATATAATGGAACGCAACACACACCGAATTCATGTGTGTGTGTGTGTGTGTGTGTGTGTGTGTGTGTGTGTGTGTGT
>NC_068987.1:101315392-101316905 GCF_001194135.2 Octopus bimaculoides
ACGAAGTTCAATACGATCCGGAATTGTCAAAAGATATGATTAATCTTTATTAAGACTGAATAAAACTGAATAAGATAATCAAAATTGCATACGTACTTGTAAATGATGAACAAAATGAATAATAATCATAATAATAATAATAATAATAATAATAATAATAATAATAATAGTTTCTACTATAAGCACAGGGGCCTGAAATTTTGGGGAAGGGGAAAATCGATTACATCGACCGCAGTACTAAACTGGTACTTAATTTATCAGCTTCGAAAAGATGAAAGACAAAGTCGACTTCGGCGGAACTACTCAAAACGCAGCGAAGGGGCGAAATACAGCTAAGCATTTCGTCCAGCGTGCTAACGATTCTGCCAGCTCGCCGCAAACTGACAGAAAGTCAGATGCGAATAGGCCAGACATTATACTGAAAGACAAAAACCATGCCTCCTCATTAATATGACTGTCCCAATCGACATAAATGTATCTGTCAAGACCTACCAAAAACTGAACAAGTATAAAGATCTTGAAATAAAAATTGGCAACATGTGGAATCGCAACACTGAAACAATACCTGTTGTCATAGGTGCCCTAGGAATAATATCAAAAGGGGCTGGTTCCTACCTAGCTCAGATACCAGGAAACCCCAAAATGTCGGATATTCAAAAGATAGTATTCATGGGAACTGCCCATATCCTGCCTACGTCTATGTAATCTCAAGTGTTAAAAGAAACTCATAATTTTCTTATGTTTTCTTAAACATTCTCGAGAACAATACCATTTGCAAAACCAAATATACGACACCCTAGGCATAACACCACATGAACTTCTAAATTGTTGTCTCTTGAGGCCTCTGGCTGAGACTTGGGACCGACTTGTACAGATACAAAGCAAAAATCAAACATACAATAATAATAACTATAACAACAACAATAATAGATACTTCATATAAATAAAATGTGAAATGTTTTAGTGCATGAATACTGGCCCACCCTGTATATAGAAATTATATATGTAAAACAGTTTTTGAAGCTTTTAATATCCTTTTAAACTCCATTTGTCAGAGGTTATTTGTAAATACAAGGATTAGAAGTAAAATGATTAAAGACGGAAGGTTTCTTACCATGCATAGAAAAGAATAAATTTAATCACCTTATGTATTCTAGGCAAAATGTCGCTTCATCACGTGTAAACAATCAAAAAATGTTCAGGTACCGGCCACGTTGTTTTCGAATAGATCTATAAATTTTTTGATTGTTCACTTCTACTATAGCCTCTGAACAATGCTCCATTATATAGCGTTATGTTGCTCAGAGCTATATGGTGTCTTCTCCCGTGGAACCCGCTAACGGGTTCATGAAACCTTTTGAAATTTCATTGTTTTAGACAGGAGCAAACTACAGATATAGATCTGCTGAAGGAGAGCGAACCATTGAACTTTCAACTGATTGTCCGATACGCTATCCACTCGACCACTAATGCGTTTGCTGTGTATAATACACATATCAGACAGACATACAGA
>NC_068987.1:101319055-101322741 GCF_001194135.2 Octopus bimaculoides
ATATATATATATATACATAGGCACAGGTGTGGCTGTGTGGTGAGAAGTTTGTTCCCCAAACGCATGGTTCCGGGTTTAGTTCCACCGAGTGTCACCTTCGACAAGTGCTTTCTGCTATGGCCTCGGATTTTGTAACCGGAAACTGAAAGAAGCCTATCGTCTATATATACATGTGTGGGTGTGTGGGTGCGTGTGCGTGTGTATCAGGCAGATACTGAATTTGCTTTTTGGGTAGTCTTTCTTTAGCTCCCATCCAATGTTCCAATTTATTCCTTGACTACTTAGAGTGTAAAGTACAATATTTATAATAACCACAATGAAGAATTCGAACATAGAACTTGATGTTTGTTTCCAGTTAGTTTATTCATAATGGTATGCCCTGAAAAGTTCTTACTAATAATGCGTAAATCTTTGCATATGAATATGCAACAATATGCAGTTGGTGCGATCGAAACCCGTCTCGGACGCTTATTATGAATAAACTACCTAAATCTTGATCTTGATAAAATAGCCTTCTCAAAACAAAATGACTACAAATCCAAGCCATTACCGGAACTGCAAAAATTTGTAAAGCTTTCCAGAAGCTTATCATTGAAGTATATATAAGCAAGTCTAGATATACAAGTATATGTATGTGAAGACATACATAAAACAAAAACAGAAATCTATACGCATACATAAATACATGCATACATAAAACAAAACAGAAATCTATACGTAAACATAGATACATGCATGCATGCATACATACATACATACATGCATGCATACATACATACATACATACATACATACATACATAAGACCACAACGATATAAGATCATATGTAAGACCATACATACACACACATACATACATCCAACCATCCATCCATAATACATACATACAACATACATACACACATACATACATACATACATACATATGTAAGAGCACCACAATGTAAGACCATATATAAGAGCACAACGTGGTTTCGCAGCTAGCAACATTCCAACAGATTCCATAGTGCCTGCCAGCCAAACTACATTTCTGACCACTGTCCCCACCTTCAACGACTACGGTAAATAACAAGCACAACCGCATCAATTTTTGTTGTAGTAGTGGTAGTCAAGACACTATACCGGTGAAATGTGCTCTTGCTGAAATTTTCAGAGAAAAGGTAATTGACTTTGAAGTACTCTCTCGAGGAGAGAGTTTTCTCAACCAAAGTAATTAAAAAACAACCAGATACGGTACTAAAAGTTGTTCATGAAGCTGGTAATAAATATTTACAGCAGTGTGATGAACCCACATTCTGGCAGATTAACACCTGACCATATATGCTGCTGCTGCAAAGCAGTACATGAATGATATTAAAAAAGTAAACAAAACCGAAATAACAATGAAAGTAGAAAAAGATAACTGGTTTACAGAAGACCATCAATCATATAATGATGCTTATTGCGTGCAAACAAGCAAATCACTACACGTCTCACAAACAGAAAATAAAGGAGTTAGAAATGATGTTTGGAGACAACAAAATGAGGACACTCACTTGCAAACTCATTACCTTCGAGCAGGAGCTAAAAGCTGTCAGTGAAAAACTCTGACATCAGAAGAGAATAACCGAGAAAAGAACAATAAAAAGAAATTTAACCGGAACCAGGCAGCAGTATACAGAGACATGAGAGGAGGAGTAGTGAACATCACAGAAACTCCTTCACGAGAAGACATAGATTCCTTCTGGAGGAAAATCTGGAGTGAAGAGGAGTTTAACGACGATGCACTGTAGTTGGAAGAAATCCGAAGAAGTCATTGCTCCTGTGTCACACCCAAGACATACGAAATTGGTGGTGAAACTTTTGCAATTATGATCCAGAAACACCAAGATGGAAAAACGCCTAGAAGAATCTTGAATGTTGGATATTAGCGCAAGAAGTTGGCCTTCTACCGACCATATCTTTTCAATGTGTACCAGTAAGCTCTCAATGGGAACAGTAGCATACCACACTGATTAGCTCTGGCAGAGACAAGATTGAGTCCCAAATGCAGAACCCACATGGCAAAAAACTACCGGCCAAATGCATGCCAGAATTTAATATATCAGATATATAGAGCATGATTAAACCTCTTCCTCCACGACCATTGTGAAACCAATAACATCCTCACAGCAGAACAAACAGCTGAGAAGAAAGGTGTCTGGCGATGTGCTGAACAATAGTTAATCAACAAAAGTGTGATGTCACAGGTGCGAGAGCATAGTAGGAATCTGGTTTCAATGTGGCTGGACTACAATTAAGCCTTTGACTCTATTCCCCACTCATGGATGCTAGAAGCCCTTGAACATGCTAAAGTTCCAGTGGGCATATTTAAAGCCATAGCTGACCTGACTTCATCATGGGCCACCATCTTGAAAGTAAACAAAGAGTGACTGTATTTTCACTGATAGAATCGCAAAGGCATATTTCAAGGGGACAGCTTCTCTGTGATGTTGTTTATACTTTCTGTAAACCCCTTGTCATTCACGTTAAGGAAGTCTGAAGGATATCTCACTGGTTCATAAGAGAAAAGAAATAAGAACCCACAGTATGGTAGAAGCTGTAGCCAATCATAATAAAATGAAGTACTGGTGGAATATCCCAGTGGAAACCTCAATAAAATGTAAGCACAACATCTGATATAATAATTTGGGATAGAGAAGAGAAACTGTGCAGAGTTGTGGAAATTAGAAGCCCAGCGGATGTTAACAGAGAGCTGAAGATAAGTGAAAAAGAGAATACGTACGCTGAACGGTTGAGAAATCTGCAGTTACGCTATCTAGATGACGAATTCAGGTTTATACTTGTAATTATTAGGGCACTGGGGTATGTAGCACACTGCCTAAATACAAATCTTGATTAAACAGGCTTCTTAAAGCCAGAAAGGAGAGAAAGCTAATTCGAAGACTACAGATCCGATCCATCACTGGAACTGTAAAAATCTGTAAAACTTTGCAGATGTTTATCATTTCAATATATAAGCATGTCTAGATAAGCAACTATATGCATGAGAATACATACATAAAACACAAAAATACCCCGTTGTTGATGTTGAATTTCCAATGAAGGAGCCTTGGATCTGAGTTAGAAACCGGTTCTTTCTCTATTGGCAAGAAATCTTAAAATAAACTGAATAATGACATAGATACTCTGTTGTCGATGTTGAAATTCCAAGGAACGAGCCTTGGATCTAGGTTAGAAACCAGCTCCTTCTCTGTTGGTAAGAAATCTTGAAATACAACTGGATAAAGACATACATACATGAATGCGTACATACATACATACATACAAGCATGCGTACATACATACATACATACATACATACATACATACATACATACATACATACATACATACAAAATACGCTGTTGTTGATGCTGAAATTCCAATGAAGGGGCTTTTGAAACCGGCTCTTTCTCTATTAGCAAGAAATATTGAAGTAATACTGGACAATGACAAATATGCATACAAAACTACTCTATTGATGTTGTTGAAATTTCATTGATTGGATCTAGGTTAGAAACTGATTCTATCTCTATTGAAATAAAACTGTGAAATGACATATATGCATACATACATACACAAACAAATACACACATACAAACATTCATACATACATACATACATACAAACATTCATACATACATACATACATGCATGCATGCATA
>NC_068987.1:101323119-101324359 GCF_001194135.2 Octopus bimaculoides
ATATATATATATATATATATACAGCTTTTTACCTACATATGTGTGTTTTGTTATTTGTGTAGATACACATATGTAGAAACATATATGCATACTTATTGATGCATACATACATACACATTCACATATTTATAATTATGTTGGAGCAGTATTTGAGAATATGCACGTATATACGTTTGTGTAGGTATATATATATTTATGTACGTATTATCACGACAGTAAATTTTGAATTTCCTTGAAAAGTCATGAAAATATGAAAAAATTAACAATCTCTTGATGCAACAAAAATGTCAACTAAAATTTAATGAAAAGTAATTTCAAGAAACCCAAATATATTATAAACATATTCACATTTATATGTGAGAGCGCGCGCGTGTGTGTGTGTGTGTGTGTGTGTACGTGTGTGTGTATGCATGTGCGTCTGTGTGCGTTCATGTGTGTGCGTTCATGTGTGTGTGTCTATGTGTGTATGTATGTGTGTGTGTTATTTATATGTAAGTATGTATGTATATAGGCATTTATTTGTTATATATGACACGGGTATGACCAGATATGACCGCAGACAGCCAGCCAGGCAGACAGACAGACACAGATAGATCGATAGATAGATAGATAGATAGATAGATAGATAGATACACGGATGATCGGAAATATATTCACTTCGTTGATGTTTCAATGGAAATTAGTAAGTAGTGTGCTTTCATGCCGAATCTATATGTATCTGTGTGCGCGCGTGTGTCAGTGTATGAATGCATGTATGTCTGTCTATCTATCTATCTATCTATCTATCTATCTATCTATCTATCTATCTATCTATCTATCTATTTATCTATCTATCAATCTATCTATCTATCCACCTCTTTGTTTCTCTCTCTCTAAATATATATATTACGTATCTCTTTTCCCCCCTCGTATTTCCTCTCTTTCTCTTTTCCTCTCGTTGCTCACCTATTCTTCTACTTCCTCCCTTTGTTTCTCCCTCTATCATTCTCTCTCTTCCCTTTACACCGGCATGGTCACATGCTTCCGGTCAATAATCCTTTTCTTCCTTGGTTATCGCCGAGCAAACACACGAACCACTTCGTCCCTTTCAAGTTCGTGCTTCACAGCGTTCATACACACATAATTTTTCTCGTCTGGCCATAAAGCCTTTTCTGTTTGTTTTCCTGTCTTGTTGTTTGTCCGCCACTACATTCCTCCATGGCAAGATTTAATTTGCGTATACAAATTTAATCTGCGGTCC
>NC_068987.1:101324674-101327174 GCF_001194135.2 Octopus bimaculoides
TATATATATATACATATAAATAGTGCACTGACGCACTCATCATACACATATATATGGCTACATGAATATATACATGTGTGTATGTTTATATATTCGCAATATGAGAGAGAGAGAGAGTGTGAGACAGAGAGAGGGGGAAAAGAGAGACAGAGAAGAGAAAGGTAGTTAGAGAGACAGACAGCAACGTGTGTTCTTATTCGTGCGTGAAATTATGTGTAAATATGTATGCGTTCGCATATCTCAGTTTTTGTATATATGAATATTTGTATTCGTATTGAATGTGTGTGATTGTGTATAAACGTGTGTGTGTGAGTGTGCGTATGAACGTATTCGTGTGTGAGTCTTGTATGTCTGTGTGTGAGTGTAAACATGAGGAAGAAAATATGTGTAGAAGATGAGAATATGACATGATTTTATATAACTTATGAAATAAATTCCTTTATTTTATGTTTTTTTGTAATGTAAACAATCTTATTTCACTATATTTTTGACCGTTGTTGCTACTTGTATATCATATTGTTGACTTGTAGCTTGTAGTATTCACCATTTACTGTGTGCTATTATAAGTGGATATGGTTGCTTTTATTTATTCTGTCAAGAATGTCTGTTCAAGGAAATAGTTTAGAAAAAAATTGTTTTTAAGTGCTTCGATTTCTAAATATTACTTACGTTTTATGTAAAATTGCATCATATATAAATTATAAATGGCCTATGTATATATGTGTGTGTGTGTGTGTGTGTGTATTGATAGATAGATAGATAGATAGATAGATAGATAGATAGATAGATAGATACATACATACATACATACATACATACATACATACATATCATACATACATACATACATACATACATACATACATACATACATACATAGAAAATTTCCTTTCTCACGTTTCTGTTGCGTTACAAAACATGAACCTTCTGTTGAAAGTGGGTAGAGTAAAGTATATGTTTATTTAACCTGGGATCAATAGTGTTTCCTTTTCGAAATCACTATCTAGTTCAGCCAGACTATTTTATACACTAGAGACATAAAGATTCTCTGATAATGATGTGAGTGAGAACCATTATGTTTTCCATCTATCATATACCTGAGGTGGTCAGTTTTGAAATTTCAGAGAGAGAATTTGAGTATGTTTCGCCAGCTCGTTATTTGTGTGGATTAAACTAGGGTATTTCTCTGCAATACTGATACCATAAGAAATGCTGGTGCCGTATCTAAACTTGCACATATTATGCTGGAGGTCTTTTCTTTAACAACAGTTACAGCATAACAACAATTCAACCTGACAGTTAATGTCAAGAAAACTGAGATAATTTTACGGTAGATCATCACACAACACCTCCTCCCGACTATCTCCTCGCAACAACTACAATTGAGCACAATCTCCTGAAACAGATACCACTGCAGCGTACAATCTAGTGACTTTACGAACGACAACGAAACACACAAAGATTTCTGCATTCATATTAAATGTGCAACTCCATAGATGGCTCCAAGATATAGAATATGTTTGATTCATAATCCCCCTAGAACTTATATCTTTAACCTTATACTGTTCAAGTCATTTGACCGTAGCCAAGCTGGAGCACCGCTTTTTTCGTCAAAGGAATCGTCCGAAGAGGCATTTCAAAGATGAGATGAAGATGACTCTGGAGAAAAGTCGTATCGATCTTTTAAATATGGAAGTCATCAATGCAAACCACTCGGCTTGGATATCTTTCTGACGATGGGGAATTGAAAATATGAAGGAAAGGCTTACACTTAGTGTCTAAACCGTATCCCCTAGTCAAATATGTAAGTGAACTTTCATCAAATGAAGATGCACATCAATGATTTAAAGAGTAAAGACCCTCTTCGATCACGAATTACCATGGGATTGCCCATAGAAATATCCCCTCCGAAGAACAAGTCCGGGCAAGGTTGTTTGTGGAATGCTACCCATGCATAACAGTCTCTCTTCTCCATGCCACTGATGTTGTCCGAGAGAAAGGCAAAGGCCGATACAGCCACGCATCAGTGACGTTGCAACTCATATCTACAGCTGAGTGAACTGGAACAGCGTTAAATAAATTGTCTTGCTTAAGAACACAGCACACAGCCCGCTCCGGGAATCGAAATCACAACCTCAAGAGTGTAAGCCCGACAGCTCGAGCCACTGAGCCATGTGCCTTCACATCAAATATATATATATATATGCAATTATCACAAAGATCTACATATGAAGGAGAATTTGGTCGTTGTTGGTGTCGATGGACAAACATAAACAGAAATACGTATATGAATGTACATAGATCCATCACAAATTATCCAGTCAAACACGCTTTGTTAGTGGAACGAAACATTCAAGTTACCTACTTTTTAGTTTTGTCAAAACGGTCATAATATTCTGATGCCAAAGCTCTGCAGTTTATCAGAAAATGTAGACCACATTTCTTTAAACCATTTCCCAAATATTTCATAAATGTTGAATAGTCTTCTAGTCCCTTCTGA
>NC_068987.1:101328456-101334921 GCF_001194135.2 Octopus bimaculoides
AGTGTGTGTGTGTGAGTGTGTGTGTGTATCTTGTACGTATGATATATCCCTCTCTCTTGATCTAAACTCTCGACTTTCTGGTGAAGGGCCATGCTCGAAACTTTACGCACCCCTCCTTTTCATCACCATAAACTGAGCGTAAACCTAATACATTATACTATGTACGTTCTTTTGCCTTTTGTCCATTTGGTCATTTATAACCGGATATGATGTTTGTCTAGATGACTACGGCGTAATAACCAAACGAACCAGTGAAATATCGATGATGTGCCACCTGCAATGTGAGAGAAGGAGGGAAACAGAGACAGACAGATAGAAAGAGTGGAGATAGTGAGCTGCACTACGAGTCGAATTGTACACATTTTTGTTGTATAAACTGGAGTGACTTCAAATGAAATACCTTGCTCAAAGACAAAGCATTTCTTTCTCTCTCTTTTTCTCCACACACGCACAGCACATATATATATACACACATAGGTTTAGGCTAAGAACACAGATAAACAGAAAAAGAAAGAGAGAAAAAAAGAGACGGAGAGAGAGAGAGAAAGAGAGATTGAGAGAAAATGAGAAAGAGAGACAGAGACAGAGAGAGAAGAAATTAAGCAGGGACAACGAAAATGTACACAGCAGGTGAAAGAGAACAAAGCAAACGGATGAAACGTAAAAATTCAGCAATCAGCTGTCTGCTGAAAATCATTGTAATTTCGACCCCTTAGGAAAGGATCTCTATCATCTTTTTAGTGGCATCAGCATTTTCAAGAAATGATTCCTAGAAAGTAATACATTTGCAGCCGAAATATAAACGATACCAGTATTGAATGCATTGAGTTGTATCGATTAAGACAGAGAACAGGATAATATTTAAACTATTTCGACTGAACTAAGTGTAACACGAAATAACAGGGTACGGTTGGGCACACAAACATTAGAAAAATTGCTAGATTAAATGACTGTTCATTTCGCTTTATATACTGAACGTCTTCGAAGAAATAATGTTAAACAGAACAGTGTCATTTGTATTTGTGCATACTGACTGGAATATCAAGAAATTATATGGAATTAAACAATCTTAGAGGGAAGTTCTCTAGGGACTTTACGTATATCTGAGTGCTGTGTGGGATCATCAAAAGCGTTATAGAGTAGCTGTCTTTGCACTTCTCTTGTAGGTGACGAGTGAAGAGGATAATGATGGTTGCGGTGACATTACAACTGGAAACTATACTGGTTTGGGTCATACATTTTGACGATGTCTGCAATTTGACAGAGAGCACGGGGCAAAAGTCTTCTCAGAGATATTCACCCAAAAGATTCTCTTATACGATTGTTTCTGTCTCGTTCGTCCTTATAAGAGTGTGTCATGTTCTGTGGAACTATTCCTTCATTCCAACACTGAGACTACTTTGCGCAAGTGTTTTAACGGAATATTTTTTATGCGCCTGTTTGATTTTAGTGGACTGCCATACAATCCTGCGACTTTGATGGTCGGAAGGCATCAGGGGATTTACTTATCTTCCGCAGTCGGCAATACATTTGATTCGTATATGGTAGGTAGGCATTCCATGGTGTCTGGTGCGCTGTTTAAAATGCTATTTCCTCTGGAGTAGAATTAAGAGTAGACATCTGCTTATCTTTCCATATACTTACCTATGTCTTCAATGGCCTTACTTGCTATGGTTTCAGTGATGAATTCTTAATCTGATTTGCGTCACTACTTTTCTTGATCTCATCGTATAATCTAACAATGTCTCTTGTATCAAATGAAAACTGTATGCTATCATAGAGTATAGTCAGAACTAATTAGCAAGTGGCTGACTGTCTTTTGTGCCTGCATCTTACAGTTCTTAGTGCCTTTACAACTGCCGAAATAGAGTGGCGCTTCTGCTTTAGTAAATTATATCTATGGCAGCTATAAGTTTATAGTTTAGCTAAATGAGTTTAGCTAAACACGTTTCAAACTTGTCTTGTGTCTCATATTTTCCGCAGGTCCAGGGAGCGACGCTGTGGATTGTACCACTGAACGCGTTCAATTTCAATTGTGCTTCTCCTTCTGGTGGGCCTACAAGGAGAGAATTCCACAGAGACATTATGGAATTCATTATTTACACTGTTGGGTCTTACACGAGATGGACAAGAGCCACTAGTGATGGGAATGAATGTCATCGCAGAGGTTGTTATAAAGAAATTGAAACTAACGTCAGATAGTAGCTGCAACTCTGAATTTATCCATAGGATTCATTTTTGAATGGACCAAGACAGCTGTACTTTAAAATCAAAGTGTGTCATGCTGGGAAATGTTAGAGAAGCCAAGTCCATTATCAAACCGTGCTTCTCATACCAAACATCTAAAACTGAGACGTATGCTATAAGATAAACGTTTATATGAGATTTATATGTTTGTATGTGTTAATATATAGATATACTAAGGAGGCAAAATAGCAGACTCGCTAGAACGCCGAGCAAAATGCTTTTGTGGTATTTCGTCTGTCTTTACATTCTGTGTTCAAATTCTGCCGAGGTCGATCTTGCCATTCATCCATTTGGAATCGATAAAACAAATACCATTGGAGCACTGGAATCGATGTGATCGACTTAGCCCGACTCCGAATTTGTTAGTCTTGAAACCAATAGGTATATGTATATGAATAATACTATTTTATAAAGAATTGCAGCGTGGAAAGTGTTTATAAGCCATTTAAAACACACAAAAATCGTTAGATTCACTTCAACATTTAAATTTAATTTGCCAAAATATTTTCGTCGCTTTGAGGCCGGGACCTGTTCACTGACAAAATTCCGTGTGTGTGCGTGTGCGCGTGCACGTGTGTGTGTGTGTTAAAATATCATAAAAAACATGAAAACCAGACCATGTTATAACTTTATTCAACTGATATATATATATGTGTGTATGTGTGTGAGTGTGTATATATATATATATATATGTATATACACACACATACACATAATGGTAAATAATACAGATATATGAGTATGTTCTGGTGCACATTAAGTGCAGTGATTTGCGTTTAGACGTTGACTTTTCCTGTAAGTGTGCTAAGTAGCAAAATCTCGTGTATTGGTATGTACCATTTTCTTAGCAGAAATCGGCACCATGAATGTTCCTACAATTTATATTGATCGCACACAAGGATACACACACATACACACACACACACACACACACACACACACAAACATAAACACACACGCACATTCATATATAATACATTATATATACACAAACTACAAACCATGTATGTATATATATATATATATATATATATATACAAACCACACACAAGCATTTCTGCGTCTGTGTTGTCTCGTGTAAGCTGTTAATTAGACAGTATCTCAATGTGTCACTAGTAAGAGATTGAAGATGTTAATCTAGTGATATGTTGAAATATTCCAGCCTACCTTAGTAATATTACCAACACACGCAAGTTGTTCAGTTCCGATAGCCCCGGCATAAGATTATATATATTCTTCTATATCTATCTTACACTTACGTACATTTCAACAACTATATGAATACATGTAAATACGGCGGGTAGGGTGTATGCACACAAACACACACACACACACATTTAGATAGAGAATGAAAGAGAGATAGAGAGAGAGGGAGGGAGAGAGAGGGACAGAAACCGAATATGACTACGGACATGTGCGTATAGTGTAGAGAATGTGACAAGCTTTATCTACAATATCTGCAGACGTGTATGTTTATCAAGAGCTGAGTTCATTAGTTACCACCGGAGCAATAAGTGTGAAGTAAAAATATGACTGAGTGCACGATGTTCACTCTCTCTGTCTTTCCCTCTCTTTATGTGTGTATGTGTGTGTACGTACATATATACTCTTTACTCTTTTACTTGTTTCAGTCATTTGACTGCGGCCATGCTGGAGCACCGCCTTTAGTCGAGGAAATCGACCCCAGGACTTATTCTTTGTAAGCCTAGTACTTATTCTATCGGTCTCTTTTTGCCGAACCGCTAAGTTACGGGGTCGTAAACACACCAGCATCGGTTGTCAAGCGATGGTGGGAGGACAAACACAGACACACAAACACACATACATATATATATATATACATATATACGACGGGTTTCTTTCAGTTTCCGTCTACCAAATCCACTCACAAGGCTTTGGTCGGCCCGAGGCTATAGTAGAAGACACTTACCCAAGGTGCCACGCAGTGGGACTGAACCCGGAACCATGTGGTTGGTAAGCAAGCTACTTACCACACAGCCATGGGCCGAGTTCATGATCTTTAAAGACCATCCGAGACTGGAGAGATTGGGAGCATCAAAGTTTCGTTCATACAGTTGCAAGTCAAAACCAGCAGGAAATACATGAACAAAGAAAACATTCCAGTGGTCGAGTTCTAAAGATGAAGGATGAGGCGGAGCGTTTAGTGCTAGGGAAGCAGGGCTGGACACACGATGGGTACTAGGATGGAAGAGAACGAGTGGATCGGTGGGGGAGGGTTTGAGCTATGGCTGATAGCATCCACTAGTTGATATTCGCAAGGCCTCTGAAGAATCACTGCAAGTTTGTTCAAGGGGATGTGTCTTTCATGGTTGTGGGTGATTCATCGTTCGGAGAGGTAGGGAAGGAATGAAAAGTAGTGTCATCTCATAAGAGTAGGCGCTGTTGGGTGTGAGGTAAGAAGGTCATTGATATTATGAAGAAAAAGTGTGCTGGATAGAACAAAATCATGGGGAACACCCGAGTTGATTGAGAGCAAAGACAAAAGTAACTTCGTCAATACGTGCTGCGTTGCTATAATATGATTCGAAGTTGCCGATCCCAGGGCCGAGAGAAGGGTGAAGTAGGCGGGAAGTTTTGAATGGAAATTAGCGTGTCAGATACGGTCGAAGATGTTACTGATTTCCAGGGCAACAACTTTGCTTTCGCCGCATTGATCTAAAGCGAAATCCCACTGATGAGCAATAATAGGGAGTATGCTTCCACTAGATCTGGATTTGCAGAACCCGCAATGGTGGTCTCTGAGAGAGAGAGAGAAAAACAGAACATACGCTTTAATATTTAAATAGAAAAGATTTTTCGTTTCATATTCAATGTTGCATAACTAAAAACTGAGTTTGTTAATTTTCCTGCCAGGAATTCCACACCCGTAAAATATGTTAATAACTGCCGATTTTAAGCTGCTTGTTGCTACCCTTAAATAATGTCCTTTACACTGAGTTATAAAAGTGAGATTATGAATAAGAGATTTCAAATATTTGAATAAAATATATAAGTTTATTCCGTGTATAGTCCATTTCTGTGTCTTTCGTGCCCACATCTGATAAAATAGGTGTGAGAAATGCAGAGAAAGGCTGTATTAGCGTAAGAAAATTACGGCCGTATTTGCGCTTTTATTTTTATTTTTCCATTTGTTTTGAAGGCATCTGTATGTTACAGCAACAATTTGCTTTCCTATCTGATCTCAGTATTATTAAGCCACAAACACGACAAGCGATGACGTGCTGGTATATTCGGACTTAAACAGTTAACATCGCCTTAACACGCACACACATACTCATATATTATCTTTCTTTCTTTTTCTCTTACTCTTTTTTCTCTCCTTCTCTCTCCCTCTATCGCTCTCTCTCTCTCTCTCTCTCTCTCTCGCTCTCTCTTTCTCTCTCTCGCGATACCTTCTACATAATCCAGGTAATTACATGATGAGATTGAAACCGTTACCATCTTACACAACTAAAGACTTATTCTATTGCACGAACATTGACAAGCAATAAACATATATTCCTTTAACACCGAAGATCAATAAAGGACGCTGATTTAAAACTTCAGAATTTTCTAAGGAATCATATAGATTTTATATAACACTGACAGCTATCAGTTCGCCGAAAACTAAATACTTTACTTCAAACCTAACGGGAGTCAACTTTTCTGTTATGGAATAAAAGCCTGATATATTTAACTTACACATTAGGGGAACGCAAAATTTGATTTAAAAGATAATAGACCAGCATTCTCCCTTTGGTGAAATTCATTAACAATATGAGAGCTCAGTCAATTATTTGATTCTTGCGGTGATCTGAGAAACCTTAAAATTTTGAATTCTGAAATAGCCGTGTTTCAGAAAATTTTTCGGGATTAAGAAACTTGTAACACTCCAGGTTATTTTCGACAACAGGATTATCATGCTGAAGCCTAAACAAATAGAAGTGAGGTTTCCTGATATAATGACAAGGGAAATGTACATTCGCTTTCTTTATTTTTCTAATGATTCTGTTTTCACCTGTTCGTTTGTTGTAACTAGTTGCAGAACAGAAGATATGATTTCAATCAGACAAGTATACGATAGGTCCAAACCTGGCAGAACGTTTTAATATCAGCTTTGATATTAATTATGATTAGAAAATGCTACATCGTCGCTAAGTTTCGGTTACTCTAGTGTTAAATTATAAGAATTTATCTGTAAGTTCTATACATATATAT
>NC_068987.1:101335013-101339850 GCF_001194135.2 Octopus bimaculoides
ATATATATATTTACACATACATACATACATACATACATAGAATATCTAGGATATGTAGTTACAGGATTATGTATGTATGTATGTGCAGATATATATGCTTTATGTATGTATCCTCATGCATACAGTTGCATATCTAGACATGCTCATATATATTTAAATGATAAACTTCTGGAGAATTTTACAGATTTTTACAGTTCCAGTGATAGACTGGATCTGTAGTCTACGAATTAGTTATCTTCTGGTTTTGAGAAGCCTAATTTCTCAAGATTGGTATTTAGGCAGTGTGTTACATATTCCAGGGTCGCAATAATTACAGGCATACAAACAAACATACATACATACATACATACATACATACATACATACATGTATATTACAGGTATAAACCTAAACTTGTAATATGTATGTATGTACTTATACAAGGTTCTTTCCAGAAGTTTTGAGACTTTTTCAGGATACATTTATTTATTTCAAAGAAGTGCAAATTTCATATCCCCTTCAAGGAGGGGTTTTCTGACTTCAGTCGATTTTGAAATGCAAGTAAAAACGAGACAATACCAGATGCATAGCTAGTTGATTGGTTCAAAGTCTATCGTATTTAATCGGTTTTCTTTGTCGATGCGTCATCAAGTCGCAGAGTAGACAAATCAAAACGCTTTCAGTAATATGTATGCTTTCATTTAGGGAACACTCGTCATACCTAAATTCTACTTTATCTTAGGTATCCTCCAACGAAGTTTAGTCTTTCAGGTTCTTCTCAACTACTGGGAATGTGTGTGTGCATAGAGTGATAATGTGATTCCAGTAGATCAGCATCGTAGACT
Source organism: Octopus bimaculoides (assembly GCF_001194135.2). Taxonomy (NCBI): domain Eukaryota; kingdom Metazoa; phylum Mollusca; class Cephalopoda; order Octopoda; family Octopodidae; genus Octopus; species Octopus bimaculoides. The sequence goes on from NC_068987.1 coordinate 101,335,838, forward strand.
AAAAAGTCGTCCTTATTACGTATATACCTCAATCACAGTGCTATTCAGGAAACAGAAGTGAAAGTGGCATATTCATTCCTGTAACCATTTTTCTAGAAAGCGGGGATGTGTTCATGAGGTTTCTGATTTGTTTCTATACACAATCAGGGTCACACTGAATACAAGCCTTCTGTTAGAAGTTGTTTCCCCTGAAAAGATAGGTAGATTTTTTTTTTTTTTTTTTTTTTTCATGAGTTGACGCTACGATATCTTTAGATGATAACAGCATAACGTTTAAATTGCTCATTCCCAGTTGGATAATATGTATTCGAGCAGCTATTAGCTATACCTTCCTCATGTAAGAAATATATTTGTTCAGAACAAATGAAAGCGTTTCCTGGATCTTAGTGAACAGAACAAGGTAAACAGGAAATAGAAAATAATGTAGTCAAGCAAGAAATGACAGTCGCTGGCGAAATGACTTGACAAGGAAATGCGAATTGTAAACGGAATATTTGTAATTTGTCTAAAGACATCTACTACATGACGATGATGTTAAACTATCATTTAACTCAACGTCTCCGTGGTCAAAGAGACGCATAGATCTGATGAGCTGGTGGTGTCCAGAAACAACAAGCTTACCGTCGTTCACTGAATAAGGATGTTTACGTTTCCAATCAAAATGCCTCGACTCTGTAGCGCCTGAACAGCAGAGAATTTTATAGAGTTCTAAGACAGGCCTCTCTACAAATTAGCACCACAAAAATCACTACATAGTGCAGTTACAATAGAAAATAATGAGGTTAATACATAGAAGGATGGCATGAGTTCTAATTTCCAGTGTGATATATTCTCATTTTAAGCAAGTTTTTGTGTTGAGAACGATCACATAAGTTAGGTTTCTGATCAGAGATGAAGGTAAATAAGGTGCCTAAAAAAAGATGGTGACACTTTTTAGAAGCTTCAAATTCTGTATGAGTATCTTTTTCCACTACGTAATTTTTTCCCAGCAGCATTTGGTGAATGAGAAAAGAATGCTACATTCTACCATTTTCATATCAACCTTATTCTATCTGTCTCTTTTGCCGAACCGCTAAGTTACGGAGACATAAACACACCAGCATCGGTTGTCAGGCAATGCTAGGGGACAAACACAAACACACACACAAACACACACACACACACACACACATATATATATATACATATATACGACGCGCTTCTTTCAGTTTCCGTCTACCAAATCCACTCAAAAGGCTTTGGTCGGCCCGAGGCTATAGTAGAAGACACTTGCCCAAGATGCCACGTAGTGGGACTGAACCCGGAACCATGTGGTTGGTAAGCAAGCTACTTACCACAGAGCCACTCCTGCGCCTTTGCCTAACTGCATGTCACTCTGGTTGAAAATGAAGAATGAGACGACATGAACAAAGAGGTCCTCATAATACAGAACACTACTAAACAATACTAGAGATATATTCAATTCTGAGTACAAAAAGAAGAGCAACAAATTCAGGGGAGCAAGAGTCACTTGGGAGCAGAAAAATAAATCTAATAACAACATATGTAAGTTGGTGTTTCCAAAACCCTAGATACAACTCTGAAAACAGTTCTGAGAAGAGCCAAGAATTATATATGTTACACATTTTTAACACGCCATAATATATTGTATAATATACTGTCTGGATCTCTACATGTTCTTGTAACCATTTTGGAGAACTTTGTTCTGGCGGCAAAATACAAGAAAATATTATTTTCAACATCACTGCATTCGATCTTTCGATTCACATTTGTGTTATTAATGGTAAACTAGTAATAATTCTTTATCAGCACTTTCTTTCCTTGAAGAGAACGCACATGTGGCAAAAAAAAAATGTTTTATAGACTGCACGAGAAAGAATATATTGCATGTGAGAAGTGACATCGAACTTAACAGATGGAGACGACTTATGAGAAAAGGAATAATAAATTCTTTATATGAAAACCATTCTTTTGTACTTTTAAGTAATTTAACATTTCGTAATTTAACATTAACTTCACATTTTATGTGTCTTCGATCTAGTACCCAAAAGAAATAAAACGTTTTATGTGGAAATAACATTTATGTACAGGAATAGAACTCCTGAAGACATCAGGAGAATTAACTGATTGAAATCTCGTTAAAAAGCAATGTACATGAAAAACTAAGTTAATAATAGTCTGGAAATAATACTTTACATTACTTTAGCCATAAATCATTTCAAAACTTCAGCTATAAAATATTCTCTGTGTTTTAAACTCCCAACATGTATTTATCACAAGACCAAATGAAATATTACACATGCTGTTTTTATATAGTTGAGAACATTACCTTGGATGGAATTCTTGAAGCAATTTAGTTCAACAGAATAGTAACTGTGCATTACTTTTGATTGCAGACAAGTATATATTTTATAGCTTTTTAGAACTTGTAAGAATGATGAATTTAAGCACATGGGAGTTGAATTCGACACTATGTTCCTAATGAGTTCAACATGTTGAAACGAAGATATAGAGATATTAACATTCTCCAAAATGTCTGCTGATCGACATAGAGTGATCTTAAATTCTAGTTTTATTATTTGTCTTGTTTTTTTTAAGAATATGTCTTTAGATAGAATGTAGACAGGTTTCTTACAGAATATATTTTATATATCAGTTTCAATTTTGATATAAGCTGGTGGGTTTGTCCATGACTTTCCTTCTAGTCTAGTATATACACTAGATTTCCTCAAACACCACTTTATCACTCTAAAGTGCAAAGGAAGTTATAGCTACTTCTGATCTTTTCTTCATTTTGATTAGCATAATAACAGACAATTCATAAATTAGCTTGATAGAAAATGCAGTCAATCTAATATCTAATACTTATATGTAATAAAATGGATCCATGGATGAGGTGACATTCATTGGATTGCATTGCACAAACCGGCTGAATTTTATACTACACTCTGTATAAGCGGTTTAGTTTATCAAATGTAGCTATTTCTCCTACGAGTCAACAATATACTTCTAAAGTTCAAATTTCTCTCCCAAATTATGAAATTAGGCATACTGACTATGGTAGCAATTTATATCTTAGTGGACTTGGCTGTTAAGTTATGTATCATAAACACAAACACCATGCGTTGTCGTCCGGTATCATTCCCACTGGTCCACCTACAATCAGAAAATACATGGTAGGAATATATATATATATATATATATATATATATATATATGTGTGTGTGTGTGTGTGTGTGTGTGTGTGTGTGTGTGTACATAATGTTGTGTCTTGAGAGAGTCATTCTCTTTTAGTGCCTCATAATTTAACACACTCACCGTTAAAATTTCCACTTTATTTTTCTTTATTTTTCTAAAATATATATTAAATGCATCCACAGTTGTTTGGTTTTCATAAATTTCATATCACTCCTTGTTGTTTATAGCCACAACAAGATAGATTGATCAGGCCTATGACAAAAATCATTCGGTCTGCTACCATCTTCTCAATATGCGTATGTCTGTGACAAGTGTTAGCTAGATAACCTGACAACAAGAGAAAAGTTGGACGACCTAAAAAAGGCATGGAAAAGATGCGTAGAGGATGAAGCGAACGCTGAAATCAAGGTGGTAACCCAAGATAGCGTCCACTGACCTGAAATAGACGCAGCCCTATGTTCCTTGATTACATGGTTTAATTTGTACTTTCCATTTTATAAATATGTGAATTTAAGATTTGACCACGTGCATGCTCCCTCGTTACCGAAGCTTTTCTGAATGCAGTTCAGTAGGGCAGTGTTTAAGAAGATATTCGATAGTGGAGTTTCTTGATTGGTTTTAGGGCTCCTCCTGTATTATGAGGGTTGTATCATCAGAACTCTTTTTTTAAAGATATGTATATAAAGTTTAATAATTTTTCAAAAGGTTTTTCTAATCATTCGACTTTAAATAAACCCCACTCCATACTTTGTCTGCATCGTTCTCAATATCCGCCGCCCGAGCAGCAAATAAAGCAATCATCACCACCACCACCA
>NC_068987.1:101339950-101340335 GCF_001194135.2 Octopus bimaculoides
GTGAGAGAAAGAGAGAGAATCATATTCACGTCGTCTATTATATTCATGTGCTTATAATGCAGTTTTATTGTCATGTTCTTTAAGAACTATTTCGCAATCGCTACTCCTGCCACTGTTTTTTTGCTTCTGTTCTTGTTGTTTTTGTTGTTGTTCTCGGTGTTAGTGGTTTCGGTGGTGAGGGTAGAAGTGGTGGTTCTATGACGATGATAATGATGCGGAGGAGGATAGAATTAGTGTCTTTAATGTGGCCGATACTATTTTTTTGTTAGTAGAAACGCTACACATTGTTGATATATGTACATGCGTGTGTGTATTCCTGTGTGTGTGAGTGTGTATATGTATACATGTATACATACATATATATATATATATATATATATATATA
>NC_068987.1:101343014-101344920 GCF_001194135.2 Octopus bimaculoides
GAGGCTCCGGCAGGGGATGGTAGCGAACCCTTCTGTACTCTTCCACAACAACTTTCTCTCACTCTTACTTCCTGTTTCTGTTGTGCCTTTAATTCAAAGGGTCAGCCTTGTCACGCTGTTTCACGCTGAATATCCCAGAGAACTACGTTAAGAGTACACGTGTCTGTGGAGTGCTCAGCCACTTGCACGTTAATTTCACGAGCAGGCTGTTCCGTTGATCGGATCAACTGGAACCCTCGACGTCGTAAGCGACGGAGTGCCAACATCGCTGGTTGTAGTTCATTCGGCAAAATTTTTTACCAGACTTCTCTGTATGCCGAATGTATTGGTTTTCCTTGATTGTGTCGTGGGCGGGAGTTAGTTGAAATGCTACAAATGAATGGTCCTTCTAAATATAATTAGAAAAAAGAAAAAATGCAAATTGGAAGCTTCTATGCAATTGCATGAGTTTTGCCTGGCTGTACCTGCTTTTAATAGCAACCAAACTAAACTCCCTCAAATAACACACTAGTATTGTCTTAAGAAAATGCATACTTAAGACACAGGTCATCTCTGTTGGAATGTTTTTGATCACAGGTATGCTCGATCAGGGCTGACCTGAGAAATAAACAAAAGCAAAAACTACTACTACTACTACTACTACTACTACTACTGGGAACTACTTCTGCAGAAATAAACTTTGCGATGACAGCAAGACTATCAGTGTTGCAGTCTATGAGTAACTGAAGCTGGTGTGGCGAATATCAATTGACAAAATAATGACAACTAAAACAAGCGAAGTCAAATAAACAACGAAGAAAATGTGCAGGGCAGGCATAGGTTTAACACAGCCAAGTCAGCACGACATTTCAAAACGTAGACTTCCGTTTGACGGCCGCAAGAGAATACTTTATAACTCGAAAACAGCGTTTCTTTTCTTTTTTTAGTTTTTGCAAAACCCATGTTCAGCTTACAAAACAGCTTTTCTCTAATATATATGTTGGTGCGTACAACATACAATACATACATAACATCACTTACATAGTTATAAACATATACAGACATAAGCGCACACGAAAGTATAATAGATGTATACAAAAACATAAACACAAGCATAAACGTTAAAAAAAAACAATACGTTGTATATATACAAAATACTCTCCCTATATTGAGCCAGGCATTAAGAGATAATCTACTTCCCCATTGTATACATTCTTCATGTCTTTCAATGCTACTGTAACAACCACTGTCACTCTTGTACACGTCATGTATATATTATGTTCTGTTTCCCTTAATATAATTGTTAATTCCGTTTCTTGTGTCACTACAACTGTATCCTGACAGGCAGACATTACACATTCCCGTCATGCATTATTCAGTTTTTCTCATCATTCTGAGTTCAAATCTCCCCGTGGTTTATTTCCAATGTCAATAACGACTGCGGCAATGCTAGGGTGCCGCGTTGAAGAATTTTAAACGAACGAATCACCCCCAGTATTTCTTTGAAACTCGTATTTATTCTTTTTTTTTTTTTTGCCGAACTACTAAATGACTGGAACGTAAACACATCAACACCGGTTATCACGAGGGGGGACAAGCACAGGTGCAAATACACACGCACGCACATATGCATGTATATGTGTGTGTGGGTGCGTGTGTGTGTGTCCATATATAAGGCTTGTTAGTAGATTTGGTAGATGGAAACTGGAAGACAGTGATATATATTGTTGTTAAATGCTCGAAATACGAGACTAGAAAAGCACCCAACAACTGATGAAGGTTCGTTCTTTAGGTTATTTGCTTTGTTTTCCATTTGTGTCTTTCGTTGTTCGAAAGAAAAATTTATGGACTTTCGTAATTTTTCGTAATTTTTTATTGTACATGTTTCGTAACGTTATGTGCCCGCATATATATATACATATATATA
>NC_068987.1:101344998-101346771 GCF_001194135.2 Octopus bimaculoides
ATATATATTTACATCCTCTCCAAGTAAGTTTTATCTTAATAATTCTGTTGTGCACTCTATACGATCTTTTACCCTTTCGTTTTTCTCTCTTTTTTCTGTTATTTTTTTTACCTCCTCTTCTCCCAGTATTCTTTCATATTAATCTGTCACTTTCTCTCTCTCACTCCTCCTTTACTCACATGTCTCCCACGTGACCATCGGCCATTTTTCTTTCTTTCCGTTGTAGCTGGAACAAAGAAGACGTGTTCTTTTTTGTCTCCTGTCATAACTTGATTTACGCGTTCGCCAGCACAACCTTGTTTAGCCCTGTTTGTTTTCACTGTCCTGTCTGTGTTACCAATTTTGACCCTCCGCAAAATCCCAAATTTTATTTAATTTGCTTTGCGGGAGCAACTGTTTTATCGAAAGATTATATTATTTATTAAATGCTTGAAATACGAGACTAGAAAAACAGCCAACATCTGATGAAGGTTCGTTCTTTATGATGTTTGCTTTGTTTTCCATTTGTGTCTTTCGTTGTTCGAAAGAATAGGTCATGTACTTGTGCTTCGTATTTTTTTTGTTGTGAGTGTGTGTGCGTGTATACATACACATATACATATGAGTGTATGCATATGCATATCTATTTCTATCTATCTATCTACACACACACACATGACTGTGTTGCAGTTTCCATCAGCCAAATTAACTCACACGCCCTTGGTCGGCCGGGACTATAGAAAAGGACATGTAACGAAGTCGCCACACAGTAGGACTGAAACCGGAACCATGTGGTTCGGAGATCTGTGTATGTATGTGATTTCATACATGCCATAGAATATGGGCCTGGTAATGCAATGCCACAGGATTCAAAGGCCCAAAGCTATTTAATACCTAACCAAAGAACATAAGAGATCTACTAGGTGTGGGGTGTAGACATTTTCCAGAAGCACCTTAACTTTCTGCTTTTCAAAATATCAGCTGAACCTACAAACCCGCAAGAAAAACAGACGAGGGCAGCAGATTCAATCTCCCTTATAAACCAAAAGCCAAGTACACAGGATAGCCATTGAAAAGTTGAGGATACTGGCGGTGCCCCATCAGAGCCGCAGTGTTTATGTTGAAATACATAAAAGAATGCAAGAATGAAAGAAAATATACAAGCATTACTTTTCTAGGCGAATAAGAGAATACTCAAAACAAGATTATATATCTTATAGAGTGGAGAATTGGTGGAGATATCAGTGTCCAGACAAGAATAAAGGTATCAGTTCCAAGCTCTTTACCTTCTGAATTCAAAACCCACGGTGACCACCTTGAGTGATACATTTCATCCATTTTCTGAAATGTTTCCTTGCTCAAAGTTGTAGGTTCAATTTTCCACCATAATCGACATAGTGTTTGCATCATCAAAGTTACCTACTTTCCTCAACAAAGCTATAAATCTTTATTTATCCATAATGTATGATCGTAAATTTATTTTACATCTACACACGTCCCAGCGCTCTGTAGAACTATTGATGAATATAATGTGTGTGTGCATGTCTCTATTTGTGTATACATTTATGTAAATATATATATGCAAAATTTATACCTATATACTGTAATGTATGTTTGTGTGTGCGTATGTATCTACGTATGTATGTATGTATGTATGTATGTATCTATCTATCTATCTATCTATCTATCTCTCTCTCTCTCTCTCTCTATATATATATATATATATATATATATATATATATATAAAAGAAGTCTTATAGAGATGTTTATTGACTTGACCGGTTTCACTTTTTT
>NC_068987.1:101347769-101348609 GCF_001194135.2 Octopus bimaculoides
TCTCTCTCTCTCTCTCTCTCACTCTCTCTCTCTCTCTATCTCTCTCTGTCCCTCTCTCTCTCTCTGCCTCTTCCATTCTCTTTCTTTCTCTTTCTTTCCAATGATTCACAGGCTTTAGCTCAATACTCCGAACCGATCAATCTATTTTTCTCTTTATCTCTTTATCTCTAGGAATTAAGCTCCGTATCTACATTTATATCTTTATAACATCTCCACTTTCTCTCTCCTTCTTTCTTTCTTTCTCTCAGTCTCTCTCGATTTTTTTCTCTTTCACTCTTTCTCCCCCCTCTCTCTCTCTCTTTATATGTATACACACACATACACACACATACACACACACACGTAAAATATATTAAATACAGGGTGCGGTGAATAAGCTATCGTCTAAATTACGCAAAACTTAAAGTAACACTGACATCTCATTTTAACAGATATATTTAACAGATATATTTTAAAATACTAAAGTGTAAATTTACTCAATAAAATCGCCATTGGCTTCAACCACGGCTTCCAGACGACTTCGGAATCTCCTGCTACTCTTCTGGGCGGTCCCCTTGTTTAAGTTGGTGAATGCTGCCATAATCCTTGCCTTCAGTTCAACTTTGGTGCTAGAAGGAGTTTTGTTTGTCGCTTGCTCAACTGCGCAGGAGTGGCTGTGTGGTAAGTAGCTTGCTTACCAAACACATGGTTCTGGGTTAAGGCCCACTGTGTGGCACCTTGGGCAAGTGTCTTCTACTATAGCCATGGGCCGACAAAAGGCTTGTGATTGGATTTGGTAGACGGAAACTGAAAGAAACCCGTCGTATATGTATATATATATATATATATATATATATATAT
>NC_068987.1:101349382-101350760 GCF_001194135.2 Octopus bimaculoides
CATTATCTCCCTCTCTCCCATTTTTCCTTAGTTTTTCTGTATATTTTATATATTTTATATATATCTCTGTCTACTTCTCTCTTTTATGTCTATTTACGTATATCATTATTTCATATTTGTCTCTGCCACGATACATCGTCGCTTGTGATCCTGTCTATTTGTCTGTCTATCTGATGGTTTCTCCCTGTCTCTATTTCTATTTCTCCCCATCTCTCTCTTTTTCTCCCTCACACTTTCTCTCTCCCTTTCTTCGTCTGCCTCTCGCCTCGGGTTTTCTATCTCCCCTAAAACACTTCACTGGTTTCTCTGTATAAATATAATATATATGTAAGTGTTCTTTCACTTACCTTTCAATTTGCCCTTCTATCCCTTTATGAATATATCCCAGAAACACATTTACATGTAGAAACACACACACACAAGCACTCCCCCTCCCCTCCCCTCTCTCTCTCTCTTCACTCTATTTCTTTCAACGATTTGGTTTCGGGAAAGCAAAAGGGAAAAACAATGTAGTAGAGTGACAGGGAATATAATGAGAAGAAAACGTGAAATACACTGCATGTGTGTGTGTTTCTGTCAAGCTATTGTTTGTTTCTTCAGAAATTATATGAAGCTGGAGTGATTCGTATTCCTCAGGTGATACTCTTCACACAATCTCAATATAACTAACTGCTCAGCCATGCAAAACCTTCAAGTTAATTAGACTCATAAAAATCTTCATACGAAACTAATTTTAACATTTAATTTTAATTTTAATTTTTGTCTTTCATTTATCTTTCTTAAACAGTTATTCAATCTGTATTTTTTTCTTCGTTAATTATGCTATTTTGTAGATTCTTATTTATAATTTATTTTTTTTTTTTTGTAATATTCAGACAAACATTATTTTTTCTTTTATCTTTTTATACTTCATTTAATGTATTGTTCCTTCTGAGACCACTTTGTCATTTTTGTTGTTGTTTTTTTCTTCTAAATATTCTAGGTTTTTCTTTCCTGTTTGTTTTCTATCCATCTTTGGAATGATACTTTTTATTTGCCTTCTTTGATTTTCGTTTACTGTTTACCAAAATTATGTCTTATCTTTCTGCAGATATTACAAAGAAACTATGCTTAAATAGGCCTATGATATCCTGCCTTTGTTATGTGTATCACGCGCACACAAATCTACGCATACACTTACGCATGCACATACACATCTACACTATGTGTGTGTTTGTTGGGGGGGGGCGTGTGTATTTTTCTGTATACACATACATATACATATATATATACATACATACTTACATACACACATATATATATATATATATATATATACACACACATACATACATATATATATACATACATAGACACACACATACATATATAAATACAT
>NC_068987.1:101352924-101353784 GCF_001194135.2 Octopus bimaculoides
TGCCAACTAAATGTGGCGGTCCCACAGAGGAAGATGTTACTGTTGCTTTTAGCCCCAGGAAGACATCTCCTCCAGCTAGCTAACGACACACTGTCTGTGTCCGATTAGTATTTGCGAGGGGAGGTCATCGCTCCCATTTCTAGCCTTGCAGGATACACAGAGACTCAGGTTTCTGAGTAGTCTTCAGTTTCTTCAATTTCGTTTCCCATCTCCCTGACTTCGTTTCTCTTCCTGTTTTGCATATACGCGTACTATAGGTTGTGCAGCAACATCGGAAGGAGGGCCGGCTGAATCAGCAGCAGAGGTGTGTTGAAGAGGCGGTCGTCTGTATTCATGCTTTTCGTATTCCCGTTCCCGTATTCGCCAAAAAAGGTCGAAGTAAAAGAAGGGCAATGAGGTGCTGCACTTTCATCAGGTTCAGATCAAAAGTTGAACGTATGAGCTGCGGCGGTTGATTCCCGTGAGAATTCAACCGCTCTTCAATAGAAAGTCGAGAAGCATCGAAATATTTAAGTATGTTTGTTGTTGGCACTCCGTCGATTACGACGTCGAGGGTTCCAGTTGATCCGATCAACGGAACAGCCTGCTCGTGAAATTAACGTGCAAGTGGCTGAGCACTCCACAGACACGTGTACTCTTAACGTAGTTCTCGGGGATATTCAGCGTGAAACAGCGTGACAAGGCTGACCCTTTGAATTAAAGGCACAACAGAAACAGGAAGTAAGAGTGAGAGAAAGTTGTGGTGAAAGAGTACAGCAGGGTTCGACACCATCCCTTGCCGGAGCCTCGAGGAGCTTTAGGTGTTTTCGCTCAATAAACACTCACAACGCCCGGTCTGTGAATCGAAACCGCGATCCTAA
>NC_068987.1:101355968-101357606 GCF_001194135.2 Octopus bimaculoides
AAGTCGAGAAGCATCGAAATATTTAAGTATGTTTGTTGTTGGCACTCCGTCGCTTACGACTTCGAGGGTTCCAGTTGATCCGATCAACGGAACAGCTTGCTCGTGAAATTAACGTGCAAGTGGCTGAGCATTCCACAGACACGTGTACCCTTAACGTAGTTCTCGTGGATATTCAGCGTGAAACAGTGTGACAAGGCTGAACCTTTGAATTACAGGCACAACAGAAACAGGAAGTAAGAGTGAGAGAAAGTTGTGGTGAAAGAGTACAGCAGGGTTCGACACCATCCCTTGCCGGAGCCTCGAGGAGCTTTAGGTGTTTTCGCTCAATAAACACTCACAACGCCCGGTCTGTGAATCGAAACCGCGATCCTAAAAACCGGGCCATTGCGCCTCCACATTTAAGTATGTATGTAGGCATGAATACATACATACATACATACATACATACATACATACATACATTACGACTATCCTATGCTTGTATACGGGTGTGTATGTTTATATGGATGTATGTATCCATAATTTTATCGGTGAGTAGAACAGTAAAAATTTGCATACATACATACATACATATAAACATATATACTTATGTACATAAATACATGCAAACATAGGATAGTAGTAAGAAAGTCTACAGAAACTTGAAAAGATCTTCAAAGAAGAATCCTCAATTGCGCAAATGTTGGTGTTCTTAACTCGTTACATGCCGAAGGGGACGGGCTGCATCCACCTCTTGCTAAATATCTCCCTGCTGTTACATTTTTAGTTGCAGTTTGTGTTTAGTCCTGTACATTCCTGGGTTTCAGATACCCCAATTCCAAGTGACCAATGGGTACTTAGGTATTTTTTTTCGTTTTGTTTCTCAAAAATAGTGGCAAATTTTAATTAATTCAGTATCTTTTATTGCGTCATTCACCTTTTGCTTAACATCATGTTTTAGATAAAAAAATAAATTGCTTATGGTTTTTTCGGGGGATTGCCTAAAGGAAGAGGAGAGCCAACAAAGCACATGATATTACGTACGCAAGCACGCACGCACACACACACACACACACACACACACACACAAACTCAAACACACACAATAGAAATTCTCATACAAACACAGCAACATGCTTACACGAGCAAAAAAGTTATACGGACGTAGTGTAGATAAGGATAGTATTAGTGAGAGGGATTGCCGTAGGAATACAGAAATCAAACTCTCTCACGCACACACACATACACACACACACGCAAACACACACAGACGCGCGCGCGCGTATGCACGTACTCGGAGAAGCACCAACATGGACCAACATGCGTATGCGCATAAATTCAGACAGTTAGCCACGATAAACAGATAGACATACACATACGCACTCGCGCTCGTATGCACACACACTCACACACTGAAACATCCCAAAAGCTAATTACATAGATAAATAAAACATATCTTCGTTGGAATTGTTGAAAGAATGAGGAAAAACATGTAAGGGCATATCATTGCTATGGTGACAGTAAAAAGGTTTAGCCTACTCTCTAACACACTCACTCAGACACACATACACACACGTACACACACACGTTCATATACACACACACACACACACACACACACACACACACACATACACACACACACACACATATATATAT
>NC_068987.1:101357664-101359574 GCF_001194135.2 Octopus bimaculoides
TATATATATATATATATATATATATATATATATCGGCTGACTAGTATATTTGTTCTTAATACGCTTCGGCAGATTGGAACACGTATTTGCTAATCCCTGTTGTATTCGTCATAGAACAGCTCATCTTTTACGACAAATATGTTCTTGATACTCATATTTGTACAAGATTCATTTGTATAAGACTCTGAGTCATCGGTGATTTGACATGTTTCGTCAGCCAGAAAGACCTAGATCGACGAATGCAACAATATCCGATGGTACTGTTTATGATTTCATTAAACAAATTGTTCGATGATCCATGCTGACACCTACTGACCGATAATAATTATTATATGCGCGGTGAGCAGTAGGATTGAAAACTATAGCTTGCATATTAAATCTAAATATATTCCGGCAGATTCGAGCGTTAATATACTAATCGCTGTTGTGTTTGTCACAAGAGAACAGCTCCTCCTTCACGACGAGTATGTATTCGCGTGGCTGTGTTGTAACAAGTTTGCTTCCCGGCCGCAAGGCTCCGGGTTCTGTTCCACTGCGTGACACCTTGGGTAAGTGTCTTGTACTATAGCCTTGGGCCGACCAAAACCTTGTGAGAGGATTTGGTAGTCGGAGACTGAAAAAAAGCTTCTCCTATATGCGTGTGTGTCTGTGAGTGTGTGTCTGCATGTCTTTGTGTCTGCATTTCTCCCTCGCCACCACTTGACAAACGGTGTTAGTATGTTTATGTCCCCGTAACTTTGCGGTTCATCTGTATATGTATCTATTCACATTATGATAAATATAAGAAATAATGTAAGTTTCTTTCGTTGTTTTCCTCCAACTAATAGACTACGCGTGTCTTATTTCGGCATCATCATTCCATAAAATGTGTTTAATGGGAGAAAAATATTGAAAAGAACATCAATACATGTGAGAGTGAAAAGGGAGAGTGGTTTGGGTTGAATTGTTCATAGTTTCCTCTGAAAATATTTACTTCTTTTTTTCTTTTTTTTTTTTACCGAAAAGGCTCCTCCCATGGTTTTTAAATTAAAAAAGAAAAATTGCCAAAATTGGTCCGGATAGTTGTTATTGTAAGACTTATAGCGTTCCAAACAGCCATAACAACAAAATCAATATAAATTTTTTTACAAAAATTATACGGGTATTTTAAATAATTTTCATTCAATACATAATGTTTTCACATTACGTATACATTAATAGAATAAACTGTCGATTTTCCAAATAGCGAATTAAAACTTGAAATGAAAACATTAAAAAAGAAAGTGGAGATTTTGCAAATTAAAATGGAATACTCCGCAGGAAATGCAATGAATATTTAAATTTGTGAAGAATTGGATGCAGTGAATGCGATGAATAATTAAATTTGCGAGAAAGTGGAGCTAAAAAATTAGGTAAAGTTGAGAAATTGAAGTTATAGGTAATTTCTTATAACATGAGTTTTAAAAAAATATTTCCAAACGGTCACCCCTTTAATAATTAGTTTCATTTAATACTTTTAGATATTGCTGCAGAACTAATTAATAAGCAGCTTTCTCCATTATATTATAGATAGATGTATATGCACGTAATAATTAAAACCTAGGTTAGCCTAGGTTGTTTTTGTTAGTCTACGAAATCGCTAAATTGTTAGGCATGCCTAAGCTGCTTTTATATTAGAAAGAAATAATTTCAAATACTGTATACACACACACACACACACACACACACACACACATATATATATATATATATATATATATATATATATATACACACATATATACATATATATCTATATGTATGTATAAATATATATATATATATATATATACATATATACACACGTATATATATATGCATATAGCTATCTATCTATCTATCTATATATATATATATATATATATACACACATACGTGAAATATATATATAT
>NC_068987.1:101359584-101361805 GCF_001194135.2 Octopus bimaculoides
GTGTGTGTGTGTGTGTGTGTGTGTGTGTGTGTGTGTGATATAAAATGAATTGATACACTTCAAAGTCGGAGACGTTTGTCGACAATATTCTAGACATCTTTCTCGAGCAGTCCTTCCATTCAGTTGTGTGTAACGTCGCATGGCACATATATTTGACTGCTTAACTATTTTACAGCTTTATATCAAAGAAAGCGGATAGTAAAATGGATTATTTAACATTGTGTGCCGGTACTTGTGACGTACTTATTTTTGATGTATTTGATGTATTGTTTAGGAGTGACAATGGCGGTGGTGACGGTGTTGGGAATTAGGATGGCGGAGATGATTCTTATGTTGCTTTTGTTGTTGTTGTTGCTGTTGTTGTTGTTTGTGGTGGTGGTGGTGGTGGTGGTGATAGTGCTGCTGCTGATGATGATCATGGAGGCGGCAACGGGGGTGATGTTAGTGTTAGGAGGCATGTGGTAGTTAGTAAATTATATAGGCGGAGAGCTGGCAGTTCAAATTCTGCCGAGCTCGACTTTGCCTTTAATCCTTTCGGAGTCGATAAATTAAATACCAGTGAAACACTGCGATCGATGTAATCGACTAGACCCCGCCACCAAATTTCAGGCCTTGTGCTGCGCCTTTAGTAGAAAGGATTATTACAGTTAGTAAATTAAAGACGGCGATCTGGCAGAATCCTTAGCAGCGTTTCATCCGTCATTGCCCTCTGAGTTCAAATGCCGTCGTGGTCGGTTTAACCTTTCAGCATTTTGCAGTCGATAAAATAAGTATCAGTCAAGGGATCTTGTTCAAAACTTGGGACACTGGTAGAATGTGTCATATAAAACATCTTTTTCTCTTAGTCTTCTTAACAAAAAAACGTACATCGCAAGTTATTTCATGTTAAAGTTGTCGTATTTCTGTAATTTCAACCAATGACTGACGTCCATTCAGCCGAATAACAGTAAGTGCTGACTACGTAAACAAACGATTGTCAAACGATTTTGGCGGTAATAAAATTATTATTTCCTTGTCAAAAAATGGCTGAAGCATATTGGCAGTAGCTAATAAACCTTTCTATTATAGGCACAAGGCATGGTTTTTGAGGGAAGGAGTAAGTCAATTAGGGTTAGGGTTAGGGTTAGGGTTAGGGTTAGGTAAAACGAACACACGTGTGTTGCCTCTGCAAAATGTCGGAAGTAATGGAGATTAAATACGCTTTACACCGCTTAGGAGTAACTGTAAACAGCTGAATACTTGTCAGTGATTGGTTGAAATTATCGAAATAAGACAATTTTTTACATGAAATAAATCCGAATACAAACATTTTTTCTGTTCTATAACACAAAATAGATACGTATACGAAGTTTGAAAGTCTTTCGGTACCAAAAACACTACATAAAACATTAATGAAAACTGGTGCCCCCGTTTTGAACAAGATCCCAGTCAAGTAATGAGGTCAAGGTAATTGACTTGTCCCCTTCCCCGACATTTCAAGCCTTGTACCTATAGTAGAAAGGATTATTACAGTTAGTAACCCAAAGGCAGCGAGCTGGCAAAGTCATTTGAATGCCGGATAAAATGCTTAGCGGTGTTTCGTCAATATTTACGTCTGAGTTCAAATTCCGACGAAGCAGACTTTGCATTTCATCCTTCGTGAGTCGATAAAAACATTATAGTTGATGTGATCACTGGGGCTGATGTGATAGACTTAACCCTCCGAAATTTCCCTCCTTGTGCCAAAATTAGAAATCATTATTACAGTTAGTAATAAGACGGAAAGCTGGTAGAATGATTAGCCCGCTAGATAGAATATTTAGCGGCATTTCGTCTGTCTTTATGTTCTGAGTTCGAATTCAACCCAGGTCGATTCTGCCTTTCATCCTTTCGAGGTCAGTAAAGTAAGTACCAGCCATGTTCTGGAGTCCATCTACTCGACTTCTCCCCCCCCCCTAAAAAACTGCAGGCCTTGTGCCTTTGAAACTGTTATAGTTAGTAATGAACGCCACGAACTCACGGAATCGTTAGCACGTCAGACAAAAATGCTTAGCGGGATATCGTCAGTTTATACATTTTGTGTTCAAACTACCCTGAAATCGATTTTGCCTTTTATCCTTTTGGAGTTGAAAAAAGAAGTACCATTTGAGCAGTAGAGTCGGTGAGATCGACATAACCACAACCCCGAAAGTACAAGCCAAATTCCAAAATATGAAGTCACGTGATCGATGTATGTATATAT
>NC_068987.1:101365874-101371166 GCF_001194135.2 Octopus bimaculoides
TATATATATATATATATATATATTTATATACACACCTAACTTCGTAATGTGTCGTGGCAGCTTTAATCCAGTTTTGATAAAAAGGATTGCAACATGATACGCCAATTTTTCGAGCGATTGACTTTATAGGAGTCATGTTAGCAAAAAATCTAAATTAATGAAAATTAAAATCCTAGTTACTATATTTGAAAGTATTGCACACTTTCGACAGATGATGTAGTCGGGAACATCGAATAATTTTCTTAAAGCTCTCTTTTGATGTTAATGAACATTATAAGTTAACTTCAAAGTAGAGCCTTCTCTTGATACTTAGGGATAGAGGCGCGGCGTCATCAACTGCAAGACAAATCAAAGAAGTCCAACCTTTTCATTTATTCTAACAACCATTTTAAATTTCATTATATTAAACTCACAAGGCGCCGAGCTGGTAGAATCGATGAAATGTCGGAGATATATCTTCCTAAATATATTCTGGCTCTTAACATTCAGAGTTCAAACCCTTCCGAGGTCAAAACTTGCCATTTTTCCTGAAGGGATAAATGGCAAACTGACATCCAGTTGAAATGTGGGGAATCGGCCATATCGTCTAACCCCTTGGCTTAAAATTTGTAGCTCTGTGCCTAAATCATAAATCCTTATTTTAAAGTCATTTATAGGCGCTGGGGTGGAGGTTCCTGGCTTAGTAGTTAAGATTTTGTACTCATGATCGTAAGATCGTGGTTTCGATTCCTGGATGCGTTGTGTTCTGGAGCAAAACACTTCATTTCACATTGCCACAGTCCATTCAGCTGGCAAAAATGAGTAATCCTGCGATAGACAGGCGTCCTGTCTAGGTGGGGAATATATACGCCATGGAAACCGGTAGACTGGCCCTATAAATCTATATAACTTTACTCTTAATACATGGGCACTGTATTGGGAGGCAAAAATGCTTTCTGGCATTATGTAATTATAGGCTTGAATATTCCAGGCTTCAAATCTCACCAAAGTTGACATTGCCGTTCATCATTTTCCGATCATTAAAATAAGTAGATGTGAATTAATATGGCAGATGAAAATCGACTATTGACAAAATACTCCCCAACAAAATTCTTAGCCCTGCACCATAGTGAAAACCAATCTTAGACTCACTGATCACGACTCAACTTTCATGCATTCACACGAAAACTCGAGATATCACACAGACACATACGCACACGCAGATACACACATACACACACGCGCGCGCGCACTTACACACACACACGCACACACATACATATACATATATATATACCGATTATGATAATCTCTCCCAGTCTGATAAAGATGTCTCTACAATTTATTTTTATGTACAACATAGAGAAACTACTTATTTATAGTGATCAAGTGTATGTGGTATATATTAGCTCACTCCCTCCATCAAATCGTTGTTGCCTCAGCAAGAGCAAGGTGTACCACACTTCAGGTGTCGAAACGCTTGCAGTGAAACGTGAAAGGATGTGTTTCGCTGAAGACCATAGTACACCATTCAGTCCACGAATTGAAACTACGATCATGGGACAACACCCTAACCATCTAGCCATGAAATATCATGTGTGTGTGTGGGTGTGTGTGTTAATGTGAGTTTAGAGGGCTATATTATCCGGGCGGATACCGGTGTAGCTCTGTTAGGCTAACCGCAACGATGATTATTTAACGTCTATCACTACAAGATGTTTTCACTCACACTGTATATTCCTCCGATAGGCAATTTCGTGTTCGCTTCTGTGGATGGTATTTTTATCAGAATTGTATACTTTCAATAATTATAACAACAGAGAATATGAAGACTGGCACATCCTCAAAATTTATTTCCTTTTATTTTACGGTATGTCATGCAGCATATTTTATGGTCATCGTAACCATAAAAAAATGGTGTATGATATACCGTTAAATAAAAGGAAACAGGTTTTGAGGATATACCAGTCTCCATATACTCTCTCGTAATAATTATGACATATATATATATATATATATGTACGTACATACATGCATATATATATTTATATATGTATGTTCGTACATACATAGATTATATATATATATATAATCTTTATTTACATTATTTACAATTGACGGATATTTGCCCTCATCTTGTTTGTTGTTAACACAACGTTTCGGCTATGGAGTAAATTTAGGGCTTATAAATCTAATATTATCCTATCCTTCCTTAATACCGGTTCCCATATGCTGTTCATATCTGCACTCGATCTGCTTAGTAGGTTGTTGTGTCCTAGCATATGTGCTGCTTCTTTTAGTTTTTGTATTTTCCAGTGGTGTTCTCAGTCTATTATTTTAACTTCATCCCACAGGGGGAGGTGGTCTCCATTTTTCCATACATGATCAGCTATACCCGATTTGTCAATATCTCCTCGTGTCACAGCTTCGCGATGTTCCACTACTCTTATTTTGAGGGTATGGCATGTTTCGCCTTTGTATAACCTACCACAGCTGCATAAGATGGAGTACACGCAGTCTTTGGTCATATTCTCTTCTATTGGTGGTTTTACTCGAAGGAGATATTTGGGAAGTGTTGTATTACTCTTGAATACTGTCCTGATGTCATATGGACCGCATATCTTTTGTATCTTTTCGGAGATGCCTTTCACATAGGGTAGACAGACTGTGGACAGTTTATCGGTTTCATCCTAATTGGAACGGAGAGTATACTTTTGGTGTAATTGTTTCTTAATAGATTGTTACTTAGCTTGATCATTTCTTCCTGGTCGGTATCACGATCGCTACTTATATTTATTGCTCGATGTTTTAGGCGCTGAGCAATCCCTCTCTTTACACTGTATAGATGGTGGGAGTTGAAGCTGAGGTATCATCCAGCGAGGGTCGGCTTGCGGTATACGGGTGTCCTGAATCCATACTTGGTGCATGTTATTAATACGTCCAGGAATGCTAGCCGATGGTCCTTTTCTTTTTCCAATCATAGTGTTGGTTTTAGTGCTGTTGATCTCTTAAATATAGAACTGTATTATATAATCTTTATACTTATATTCTTATATATTATACCACACTATTTTATATGTTATTATTCTTTCTTTTTAGGCGCCATATCCAGAATATAAGACATAGGCGAACATGTCCTGCCACAATACACAGCTCTTTGTTTTCTGTAACTATTCCTGATGTTTATGAGGTCTTTCTTCCAAGCTCTTCGGCAAGATTGGTACCCATATCATCCTTCTTCTTCCTCAGCTTTTCTCCCCTTCAATCTGCCCGGTCATAGCTAAGTTCTTCAGGCCCTCTTCCCTTATAATATGAACAAGAAATCTCAGTTTTTTTGCCCTTATCTCCCGAAGCAGTTTCCTATAATTGCAGTCCAGGTAATCACTTCTTCATTGGGCACTTAGTCTGTTGATTCTATCCTCAATGTTCTCAGTAAGAACCACATTTCACAGCTCTCCAAGAACTTTCTCTACTCTGATATTATAGATCATGTCTCACTTCCATACATTAATGCCCAGAGAACATCTGAAGATGTTATACAATTTTGGTAATGCAAATTTTGCTAGCATTGTTAGTCTTTTGAACTCCTTCACACATCGACGTCTTTTGTGATCAAGGTACCATTGTAGGTGAATGAAGATACTTGTCTAATGATTTGTTCGTTCACTTTAAGCATGCATTTTGGATTTCCCTTCTTATTTACTACCATGCACACTATCGTATTGCAATTTATGAACAGACCCTGCCACCCGTTTTCTGACCACTACATCCAGAAATCTCTGAAGTACATTTTCTTAATCTGCAAGACTGTGTCATCTGCATATCTTATGTTTGTGATATTTCCGCCTGCTACTCTAAGATCTCTTTTTTTTTACAGTTCTCTTATGATCAATTCGCTCTAATAATTGAAGAGATCTGGTGACATAGCGCCACCTTGTCTTCCCCCTCTCTTGATGCAAGTGTGTTAACTGCATTCTACATCCAACTTTATGCACGTTGATACGTTGATTGGTTCCTCCAAAACAGACTCTGCAAGATTCGGAGGTCTATCTCACGCAGGTAAAGGATACTGAGTTCTTCAAATAACATTTCATGTCTTACTTTGTTAAAGGTCTTTGGATAATCTAAGAAACACATGTAGACGTCTTCTTGCACCTCCAAAGCCTACTGTATCATCCTTCCTCAACACAAAAATAGCTTTCCTAGTACCAGCACATTTTGTAAAGAGAAAGTATTCAATTCCAATCTGTTATTCTGTGTTATTCTGTGTTATTCTGTTTCTTGCCCGAAAAAGTAAAATCTTAGAAAGAACAGTCTGATTTGAGGAGCCTGTAAATTGAATCGGTGTATTTACACATATTTGTTTACAGGGAGTTATTTTCTCCAAGACAAAATACAGTGAATGGTTTTCTTATGGGTTCGAACACACATCAAACTTATTCGTATTGTTTAAAAACAACTGATGTCTGATAGTTAAAATGATAAGTTATTCAGTCAGTGTATGTCTTGCTCGTTTTAATTATATTTTGTTTTAATTATGTTTCGTTTAATTATGTTTTCGTGTTTTAGATATATTTTATAGTCTGTTAAGTAGGAATGTCTAGCGGTTTATGTTCTTTAATTAACGTTTACAGTTCTAAGTTCATTATATCTTAGGTTATTATTGCTTCTAGTTTTATGTATTTGCAACGAGTGTTTTCGTCTATATTCAATAACTTCTTTTCAATGCGTTTAGCTCGCTTGTACATTTTTACATTTTATGACCTTTTTAACGTTCCATTGTTCTTCGGATGACAATACAGTTTTCATGTATGACGCTTTGAGATTTGATGTTTGCTTTCGTGATTTTTGTAATGATAATCAAGTTTACACATAATGTATATATTGCACTAACATTTGACCCCTGTTCCATGTCTGCTAGTTTTCATATTGCTTTATGTTTTAACGCTGTGGACGCCGTCGAATTGAATATTACAGCCCATGCGTCGAAATGACAATGATATCCGTTTGGCAGCTGAAGATGGTATGTATACGTTTGATATGCTTATGTATTTGTATGAGTTGCTGACCGTGAATATTTTTGCAATTTGTATTTCCGTGATTTCTAAATGGTCCTTCCTTTGAGATCCTAGTTCATGTTAGATTAAATTTGTTTTGGGAGATCTTCTTTCTTAGCTTGCGGTAGTTATGTTCTATACAATATAACATACATGGATATTGCGTCATTGTCCTTCATTGGAATTTTAATTCTGGCAATATTTATACTTCCTTGACAGTTTATAATTTATAGACGTTTTGCTGCATATTTACCTA
>NC_068987.1:101373476-101374831 GCF_001194135.2 Octopus bimaculoides
TGATACACACAGAACAAAAAACAATAGAGAAGAGTAAAAAACACTTGCCTTTTAGTTAATTTAGTACAATTGTTTCACAGTTAAGAGTACATAATACTCTATTCTGATCTTCAGCTAAACATTCTAATAAATTTGTTAATGTCTAAATAACTCACGTTAATTTTGACCATGTGAACATCAATACCACGTGAAGAAGACGTTAAGAAATTTATCGGCCAGTAAATTCAAAACCCCTTGCCCTAATGAATTTCAATTCAGCGTGTATCAGAAATAGTTCCGTTTAGGAAAGAGACTCGTACGAATTCCTGCGGTATAACCATCTACCCTGGGGTTATTGTTAAAATATAAGATCTTAGATCGCTATCAATCTGGAGTAATAATTTGTAGTTTTGAAATCAGTAGTTCTTTGACTGCTATTTCTGAATTCTCAGTATGTTGGAGAAGCAGGTTACTGTCAATCCCTATATATTTATGATTATGTATTTATCTATATATTTCTATGCACACACACACACGTGCACATATATATGTATGTGTTTGTATGTCTGCGTGTGTGCATGTGTGTGCGTATGTGTGTGTGTGCGTGCGTGTGTGTGTGTGTTTGTGTGTGTGAGTGTGTGTGTGTGTGTGTGTGTGTATTACAGCTCTGGAAGTCACTGATCTAAGATCTTACGAATCAATGACAGTAGAAAGGTGGGGTTAAACAACAATAGCAATGCAGCTGTTATGCCTTTGTTTGGCCGCATAGAATAAGCAGCTACCTTTCTTTTATATCACAGCATATCGCCTAAGAAGAAGGATACATTCGAAAAGATATCCTGTTGCTAAAAAACAAACACACACACATACAAAAAAAAAACAAAAGAAAAAAAACAAGTATTAAGTATTTCAGGACTAGAACGTCTTTTATCAAAAGTTGCAACAACCCTGATTTACCTAAAGCGAAACAGGTATACGGACCGGAACACAATGCTAAATAATTATCAGGCATATACCAGGAATGTATGAAAGCGCTCAAAGACTGTTACTCTGGAAAATCTTTGACTTGGAACTGTAGTTATATGACTAGAGTTCATAATTCTTATGTGCTTAACAAAAGAAGAAATCTTAGCCTTTTGATAGCTATTTCCAGTAAAAGGTGTTTGAATATATTTTCTCCTCAACTCGGCAAACATCTATAATACAGACTGGAGGCAGGTGTTTCCTCACATAAAACTCAAATAAAACACTGAAACACGTTGTGGAAATACACACACACACACACCTACACGTGTGAGTGAATGTATGCTTACATATAATTACAAACATCAACATATATATATATATATATACATATGTATATATATGTATATATA
>NC_068987.1:101377079-101379579 GCF_001194135.2 Octopus bimaculoides
TATATACATATATAATAAAGGAGGCACACATTCACGCACATTGAAATAATACGTATATAAGCACTTAAGAATACCCTAAAGTACACAAATATATACCAATTATCATATACACATTGATATTCGCACGTATACATTCTTATGCGTGCACACCAACGGATATATTACTTGTCGGATGTCCACTTGGTGTTGATTAACATAGCTGAAAAGACCAGATATGGAGACAAGGTGAAAGTGGCGGTGACAGCAGAGAAGGAGGCGGCGGCTGCAAAGGCGGCGTTACTAGTGGTTGTGGTGGTGGTGGTGGTGGTGGTGGTGATGGTGGTTATTTTGTTATTAGCGGTTGTGTGTTATGATATTGTTGGTCTTGTTGCTGCTCCGGTTGTAATAAAGTTTATGTTATTGATATTATTGTTAGCAATGATATGGTTGATCATGCAACAATTGTTAATATATTGTATTTCGTAATGAACTTTTTATTATATTACACTGGGGCATCATTGGAGTGGCGAAAGCCATAGAGCACCAGGTTCTACAGTTTCATGTTCACACACCCTCAAACAGACTAACACACACGCACACATGCACGTACACATACGTAAGTATTTAAATGTTGCATTCGTCAACGAAAGAAGATGAGAGTACTCAATGCATAATTTAGAGTATAACTGTGTTTCATCTGAATTCTCCTGTTGACCTGAATGAAAGTTAATTCTCTGGAAAATATTATCAGTATACATATGTGTGTGTGTATGTTTGTGTGTGTGTATGTGTTTGTGTGTGTGTGATTGTGCGTGTGAATGTGCGTGTGTGAGTTTGAATCTAACAATCTATATTCTGTGGACTGACACGTGCATTTCTCGCTTGTTAGCTGTCTTCAGTGTCAGATACCAGCAGAAGAGGCTCTGAGCAGACTCAGTAAATATTAGACCTGACCTAATTTTTGCTTATTTCCCATCCCTGATTCGCACAGTTTCTAAAACACACACACACACACACACACACACACACACACACACACACACACGCACACACACACGCACAATATATGTATGCATGTGCATGTAAGCAAACGTACACATACACACATATACACACACACATATACATATACATCATATATATATAAACATATATACATACATGCATACATAAATATATGCATACAAACAGGACAGAAATCATAGAAGCCAGTTGCCATGCACACATAAATATTTGTTTGAAAATCAAAGCAAAAGAGGATATCTGCAGACAATTGCTTCGAAGACTCCAGGTTGTATAGCCAGACTATGAATTCATATCTATACCAATAATAATTTTTGTTAGTAAATGCTTAAAGGAGAATCTGGATAAACTGGGATTTTCAGAATGAGAAATCGACCAGATAATTTGTACAGTACAAGCGCAATCTGTGACTGGAACAGTAGAAATATGGAAGACTTTTCTCAAGTTCCAAACGTGAATTTGTCTGTGTTAACTACATCCAAAGGATGGAGTCTTGTATGTTTGTTGGAAACGGGCTCCCTCCTCAGTGGAAGATTTATAATAATAAAACATAAAAGAGACATACACACATACATGCATACATACATACATACATACGTACATACGTACATACATAGAAAAGCAAACGAAAACTCAAATTCCTAAAACTGAAATTCGTAGATATACATATATACATGCGTACAAACACACACAGTCACACACACACACATATGTATATATACATATATTTATAAACATACATAATACATGCATACATAAATACAAACATACAGACAGAGATATATGCATACATACAAACCTACATGCATGCATACACAGAACTTTTGAACTTTGTGTACGCAGAACTTTTGAAAATCGTGAAATTATGAGACTAGTGCAATAAATGGATATAAGTCTTCTTAAACGCTCCAAGTTCACTCTCAGTTTATATTTCTTGCACAGAATCACACACATGTGTATGTATGTATGTATGTATGTATGCTCACGATTGATATGCATTTGATCATAGGCTTTCTCAGTTATGTCTAACGTGGGACTAAAGAACATTATTATCAGCGACATTAAGACATTAACACCAGTATTAATATGACACCAGACATCGCTGATCCAGTTTCAGTATCTGATTGTAACAAATTCAATTATTTGAACTGAAAAATAGCATCAAATCACACATTTACTTAAGCTGGTGTTAGAGTGGCATCCTGGCATCCATGAAATTATCATATTTCTGAAGAATATTGTTGATGTCATTATTGATATAATTATTATTGCCCTCGTTGTTTTGTGATATTCATATGTATGCTTCCATGTTTAATTATTGTCAAGGGTTACGAGAAATGATATAGATTTTAGTGCGCTGGGGAAGATATGTTTAACGATTATACATTTACGAATAGATAACATCGTATTTATGGCTTAATATCTTTGTTCGTGTGTGTGTTTGTCTGTGTGTATGTACAAAATACACACATGCATACACTTCTTCACTGGAGCAATA
>NC_068987.1:101382782-101389068 GCF_001194135.2 Octopus bimaculoides
TATATATATATATATATATATATATATATATATATATATATATATATTGAGATATAGATATTTATATGCATATATTCATGCACACACACGCACATATACAAACATATAAACATATACGAACATACAAACATGCATATATACATACATCTAATATCATAAATACGAAAACTAATTCCTGTGAATCAGTGTGTCACCCTCAGACTCCCGCTCTCTCACTCGTCAAGGATACTCCTACTGTTCCTCATGATGGGGTGAGAGTAATAGAAGACTTAGTGACGGTGAGGGCGATGGCGAAGACTGAGAGAGAGAGAAAGAAAAAAAGAAAGAGAGAGAGAAAGAGAGACAAAGAAATTTAGGGAGAGATGGTGATGGTTTATTAAAAGTAGAAGTAGTGTTAATGGTAGCAGTGGGAGTAATAATAAAAGAGAGACAAAGCGTGGGTATGTTAGAGAAAGTGAGAGATGATGTACAACTTTGTTTAACCATGTCTCTTTGACAGAAATTCCTGTCACCAACATACTGAACACTATCATTTTTGTTTTATTTTTTGCTTACTTTAATATATACATATATATACACACATGTATATATATAAAATACACTTTATTTGAAATATGGTTTCCCCAAAATTAAACCTACCTAATATGATAAATGTGAATGTCAGAGTGCCACTCTTTTTCAACTTTAATAATTTTTTTCTACTGGAAGTACAAAGCCTCACATTTTGGGGGGAAGCGATTAAGTCCATTACATCGACCCAAGTACGTAACTAATACTAATTCTGTAGACCCCGAAAGGATGAAAGGCAAAGTCCACCATGGCAGAATTCGAACTCAAAACCCGCCGGCAGACGAAATACAGCTAAGTAGTTTGCTCGGCGTGCTAACGATTCTGCTAGCTCGCCGCCTTAAAAATAATATCATATCATAATATAATAGAATAAATGTGAATGCCAGTGTGTCAGGGTGTCACACATTTTCAACTTTACTCCTAGAGGCCGTAGCCCAACATATAATAGCATTTTGGAATCAGGCTGACTCCGTGTGTAAATTAAGAATATTCCGGGCCAAATCCGGACCCACAATCCTGAAATTTTGGATTCCCAAGTTTTCATTACTGTGATTGCTTTTGGCTATTTCTTTACGTGACTTTTTGCGACAATTTTTTTTATAAGATGACAATACGTATAACCTAAAAGCTAACCCTGTCAGTTTATTAAAAACCAATACTCAGCTGCCACTTATTCTATCGATCCCGTAAAGATGAACGTCAAAGTCGACCTCGGTGGAATTTGAACTCAGAACGTAACGGCAGACGAAATACCGCTAAGCATTTCGCCCGGCGTGCTAACGTTTCTGCCAGCTCGCCGCCATTGATATGATAAATAATGCCATACCTGCCATCTCCACGATGCCCTCACGCATGAAACGTTTTCATTCGTGAACGATAGAAATTCCCACTTTCATATTTTTAAGACATAGGTTTCAATGTTATGTTTTAAAGTAGTTTAACTTTTGAACTAAACCGAAGACATAATCAAAATCGTTTGCATAAAGAATCAAATTTAGATGCTAGGCTATAAAATAACCTTAACAACTACCTTAATAATAGAATGGAATCGAAGTCATGTGGCGGAATTATTAAGTTTATCCATGAAACTAAAATTTAAAAGTATCGATAAAATATTTATAATTTCTTAAAGTAGATTAGTCTGGCAGAATACATATGGGACTGGACAATTGCAGTATTTAATCGTCCTCGGTTATGAAGTCAATTCCTATGCCAGTATAATTAAATTATATAAACTCTTGTAATATACTACTGTTTAAGAAATAATCGATTATACTCCTGTCGTAATGATTTGTGCCCAGTGAAAATAGAATCGTAGAATGACTGAAAAATATGGTTCTAAAATATTGATAATAGATTCCCAATGTATAAAATGTTACTTGCGAACACGTATTATTAATATTAACAAAAGCTTGCCATCAAGACTGACAGCTATTTTAATCACAGCCTTAAGAATAGGATTAAAATAGCCGAAGTTTTTCATGTCAAGCTTTCTGTCTGTATGATGCTTTCATCTATAACATTTCGAAATTAGTTACTGACAAAATATGGCATGTAGCCATGTTTTTATTTACATTAAGAAAAATGTTGTGATGTTGACATATGAATTTAAAAACTGACGTATACTTTAAAGCATATAAAAAAATGTTTACTTTATGCTCACTACGAAGGGAAAATAACAAACAGCGTACTTAAGCTGTTAACTCAAATGAAAGCGCCAAGGAATTTAAAAAATAACAGAATGTCTTGTTAAATCTTTTAGTAGTCAATTTTTCCCCGTTATGTTTAACTGAGAACCCTTCAAGAGCGGCTTTGATTTTTTTTAATGACATTTTTATGGCTGTTTTCTGAGATCTTTCCATTTCCTCCTTTCGAAATCCATAAAATACATTCCAGTGGAGTACTAATGTTGATCTAAACGACAATATTCTACCCCCATCCACAGATTTATGGCCGTTTGCCTATGTTACAAATGTTTATTATATTTGTTGTTGGTGGTGTTGCCGTTGTTGTTGTTATTGTTGTTGCCATAAACATGTGTTTTCACTTGACTCCGAGGATTTTTGATGTTTTAATGAGTGAAACTAAAGGACAGGTTTCTTGTTTCCGGTAATTCTCAACAGTGAAACAATTGAAACGTGTAGAATATCTACCCCATACTCAAGAAAGAGATCCACAAGGTCCTCCATTTGAGAAGCTACTTTTTTCGAAGGAGATAAAGAAACATAGAAGAAACCTATCTCTTCCTCAAAAACTGGTGAGTTGTCTCACAAAGGGGTTACTTTAATTGTTTTATTAGCAATAAAAAATAAATCCCTTGATGATGTGTGGGACGTTGCAACTTCTTTCGAACGAGAAATAGGATATACGAGGGGGAAGCTGAAAAGTTCATGGCTTTGGGTAAAAGAAAACACAAGAGGATCAGTTACAATTTTATTTACCTAATTCCCTTCTCAGATTCACACATCTACTGCAGCGGTTCTTCAGCTTTTCTAAACCCGTAAAAGATCTCCGGGTTTTGGGACTTCGATCACACCTTTCGTGACAATCTTAAGGCCAGGAACTTGTCAGCACCCCCTCCTATATACGTGCATATATGTTCTTCAAAGCCAAGGATTAAGTGAGACGATAGTTCTAGATGGTTTGCAGCACACCAACCGACAGCCGTTATCGCAATACATAGCTCTTAAGAATTACAGAAATCAAATGTCATTGTTTAAAGTATCCTTTTTATTCAAATAGTCAACCTGCAAAGAATACTCAAGTTAATTAAACAATGTTATTAAAACTACAACAAATGTAAATGCGTTGTGGTAACTAATATTCTATGTTTAAATTTAATTCTTGATTCAAAAGTTAATTATCATATTCACATGAAATCTAAGAATAAGACTTGTATTATATTCTGTCAAATAACGAATGCAATGTAAGCAGATTTTAAAAGGACTCTTATAACAATGGAAATTACTACAGCAAACACCTGTTTCAGTCAAGGAAACAAAAAGCAGTAGTCTGTTATTCAACAAGCAAGAAGGCATGCGTAGAATATTACAAAATAGTCTAACTCATTTTTTTATATACTTCTACAAATACGAGTATGTATGTATTGAAGCTTTCGCACACATTCACACATGTGTGTATACATATGCATATACATGATGGCTGCAACTCGATTTCGAGCAATGACACCGCTTGATTGTTTTCGTAAACATGAGCAGCACGGAGGTAGTAATGATAGGCGTCTCTTGCAGCAGGTGTTCAGGGATATTACTACCTACGCTGACACATTACTTCATTCTGTTGTATCTTTCATTGTTTTACATTTCTCGGCTGCAGTAAGCCAGAGCATGCAAAGTACATACATACATACATACATACATACACACACACATACATACATGTAAACATACATACATACATAAATACATACGTACATACATACATACACACACACATACATACATACATACATACATACATACATATGGTAGCCAATAATTTGGCTCCTGGTAATTTCACACTCGATATTAGAAAAAAGGAGTGGCTGTATGGTAAGTAGCTTGCTTACCAGCCACATGGTGCCGGGTTCAGTCCCACTGCATGGCACCTTGGGCAAGTGTCTTCTACTATAGCCTCGGGCCGACCAAAGCCTTGTGAGTGGATTTGGTAGACGGAAACTGAAAGAAGTCCGTCGTGTATATGTGTGTGTGTGTGTGTGTGTGTGTCCAACATCGCTTGACAACCGATGCTGGTGTGTTTACGTGCTCGTAACCTAGCGGTTTGGTAACACAGACCAATAGAATAAGTACTAGGCTTCCAACGAACAAGTCCTGGGGTCGATTTCCTCGACTAAAGGTGGTGCTCCAGCATGGCCGCTGTCAAATGACTGAAACAAGTAAAAGAGTAAAAGAGAAAAGAGTATTGAATAAAGAAAAGTTAAAAAGTTCAGTAAAACAAAACTATTACTAAAAGCTTCATTAATGATGATGGTTATGAATTATTGCTCATAAAAAAATCCGTCTTATTTTGGGAACTATATCGCTCAATAATTATCTGCAGCCGTTTACTTATATCTTTATACATTTTTTTTTTATTGATCTCGCAGATTTCACCTCGATCAAATTCAACTTTTCTTGGTTGTGCTAA
This sequence comes from Octopus bimaculoides, assembly GCF_001194135.2. Lineage (NCBI taxonomy): Eukaryota > Metazoa > Mollusca > Cephalopoda > Octopoda > Octopodidae > Octopus > Octopus bimaculoides. The sequence goes on from NC_068987.1 coordinate 101,387,499, forward strand.
GAGTTTTTTTTTCCTTTTCAATGCAGTAATTAATTTCCATAGATTCGGTTGTATGCAAATTATAGAACTTTGTAGTGCGTTGTTATATCCCTCTAAATGGTTATTAGTGCGAGGCATATCCGATTCTGTTCTAAAACGAACATTCCAAGAATCAATGGGAAACAGAGGAGAAGTTCGTCGTTGTCTAATTCCTCTACCTTGCACGCTTCCTATGTACGATAATTCAAAGTAGGACACATGTTCTTGCGGAAGAACCTCATCATCTACATGATATGTGAATCCATCAATCACATCATCAAAAGGAAAAAAAGCCAACGCTGAAAAATATTTGATTATAACGTGAAACTTAAAGCCAAATTCACATTGTTTTCTGTACATATTTTGAGATAAATGAAAAAGACAGCACTAGATGGAAGCACTACGAAACACAGATAAAATGCTATTAATGCAAGCTTTTTCAAAATTCATCATAACGTTCACAAGGCTCAGTACTTGACGTAATTCATTAAGCTTATTAAAAAGGCGGGTGTAACACTGAACGAACCCACTTCAAATTGAAGCGTGTACCACTGATAAAATATAATTGGGGACCGCTTAACAGTTCCATCATCTGCCCGGTGTTTTACATTCATTAAGCCATCAAGCCCTTTATCAATTGCCAAAACGAGTAATCTGTCTACACCAGTTTCACCACTATCAAACTGCAAGAAAAATTCGCTACTATCAAGGAACTTGTATTCATTGAGTATGTCATAAGCGAATTGACTCTGAGAGATTGGAGGGTCACTTACTTTTGATTGACGCCAGTTCCTTATATTGCGACTTACACACGAAGAGGAGAGCGTGTGAGCCATTTCATTTCCATCAAACTTGTCACAGGCAGTCGCAGTTAATGAACGAGAAGATTCCTGGGAAGCAGCTGCTTGTGCTTTTCGTTCCGGGAAATATTTGCGAACTTCGGATTTTGAAACACATGAACTATGATGATGTTCACCAATGTGGTTAATTATGGTATAATCTTCATCATGTGTCATGATGTGGACTCTCCAGTAAGTCTTAGATCAATCGGCATTTTGCTTCTGCGTTTCATAGATGTAATTCATGTCATTCTCCAGTTTCTTCCTACCGCGGACACGGTTTAAGACGTGAAGCAACGTGTACGTATATTTCGTTTTCGAATAACGAATGAAGCATGGATGGATCACAGATAAACCTGTAAACTCTGTAAGTAAAACACCCAAATGGATGACTGAAATGATACTTTCAGTTAACTTGATTACTCCGTAAATCATCATCACCTTTCAACAACAACAACAACAACAACAACAACAACAACAACAACAACAACAACAACAACAATAATAATAATAATAATAATAATAATAATGATGATAATAATATTTCCACGTTGGAACTCCCCAAGCTTTCAGTCATGCTGTAACATCTCTTATCCTTCACTTGCTCTAGGACGCTGGGTGTGTCTCAGCGAGCGAGTAGGTAACAGACATGTAGGTTAAAGTAAACAACAATAGCAATGAATTTCAACGTTTTATTTTTTTTTTTTTTTTTT
>NC_068987.1:101389078-101391997 GCF_001194135.2 Octopus bimaculoides
AATTTCAACGTTTTATTTTTTTTTTTTTTTTCTAAAATTAGGAGTGAAATTGCCTGGCAGTCAAATTATCGGTGGTCAAATTACCGGAAGCAAGAGACCGAAAGTGAAACTATTAGAAGTCAAATTACCTAGAACCCATACATACATACATACATACATACATACATACATACATACATACATGCGTGCATGCATATGCACACATCGGGGGTGCTGTCTCCGGACGAATACCGAAGCAAAATTTGCTTAGCAAGATGTATTTGAGTTAAGTGTGAAACACATAAATGGCTATTTTAGATGCAACACCACTTCTGTTATATATTGTGCCGTGTGCACGCGTGTGTTTATGCATGTGTGTGTTTACGTGTGCGTGCCTGCGTGCATGCGCGCGCGCGCGCGTGTGTAATTAAAGCAGCTCCAGCGTGGAAATGTGTTAGTAACGAACACTTATTCATTCATACAATTCTTCTGTATCTTTTGAAAATCAATTACATAGCTCCTATTAATTGTCGGTAATACGCCTCTCGTTCAATGACCTAGAACCTACATAATAATACCCAGTGGTATTTTATTTACACATGGATCAGAAACTTCCGGTTTGTGTATGTATGGTATTAAATTTGATTTTTCCTTCTGGACATATTTTGGACGCTATTATGAAAATGAATTAGGTGTAAACTATTGCCACGCTCATATACAAGATAGTTCGATAAGCTGGAAGTAGTAGCAACAGTGTACGTAAACAAAAGCAGCAAGAGTTGTAATCTAGTAATATTTTAGACGAAGTTAAACTGAGAGGAGTGTGGAATTCTTAGAGCAGTCATTTAATGCACGTAAGAGAGAGTGGAATGTAAAGAATATTGAACAAACAAACAAAAAGCAAGCAATGAATATCTAAACGGATGTAAGAAGACTTAAGTGATCATGCAAATAAACAGTACCTGTATTGTGGACGGATTATAAAAGGAAAAGAGAGGCGTCTCTAAGTGATACAATAGAATTAATAATTGTTTAAAATTTCGGCATTTTTTAATTTTCTTATTTTAGGTTGATGGGTTTAGTTGAATACATTGACGCCAGTATTTGGCTGGTACTTACTTTATTGACCCCGAAAGAATTAAAGGTAAATACGATCACAGTGGTATTTGAATTCAGAACGGAAAATGTTTGAAGAAATGACCCTAAGCATTTTTCTGTCGCTCAAACGATTCTGCTTGCTCGCCGCCTTCGTACATAGAAGTTATAACGTAGTCAGACAGTCAACATATGCTAGAATATTTACAAGCTGTTACAATAAAGGAACCATTGAGTAACATATTAATGAATAGGAAGAAGTACCAATAACTGTAATACTCTTATTACAAGCGGTTCCTTGCCTAGGACCCAAAACAACAGTAATAAAAATGAAATTAACGACAATACCACAGGAACCACCTTTTAGCAATAAACCATTCATATGTAACATGGAGAATAGCAAACTGAGGTAACCAATAACTGAGATCTATAAAAGTGCAACCATACTCATCCTGAACTGCATCTCCTTGACTCTGAATGACTTGAACGTAATATTGTATACTAATGTAAGATTATCACCTACAACGCACGAAAAACCTAACTAGGATTCACAGCTAACAACTTCAAGGTTTGATATGACCAGCATCTAGAAACCTTGCGTAACCCCGTGCGATGAAACGCTACTACTCTGTCATGTTACCTTTGGAAACTTAAAGGAAAATTTGTACAGTACAATAAAGAAATGTGTTATACAAAACCGTCCACTCCGGCTCGGATTTGGCCCTGGCAATGCCTAAATGCAAAGAACAGAAAATCATTAGCATATGACCAATTACACCATTGTTCGCACCCACTAATGTCTCCTTGTCACCTTGGATCCATAGAAATGTCCCCACTCCCACTAAACGACAGTCGTGATACAACAGACCAGAAAATTCCAACTAGAAAAGATATAAAGCAACAAGATGTCGGAGGCTAAACTATTATTCAGTTTTCTCAGCTCTTACTGGCCATCTCATCAGCACATGTGGCATAAGCATGGCTTGTTTCACGTGAGTTAAAACTATATAACGTCTTAAACTACTTGGTTTTTGAGGGGTATGTCTCACCTTTTGGAATATCTATGTCTTGACCATGGATGATGGTCGCATCAGAAGCCTCCAAAATTTTCCCGATCCTGTGCACAATGAACTTGGTCACCTTTACGAAGCTGACAGTCACTGAATCGTGACTGTTAGCATCTAGAATCACGAGCATAGTGTATCTTTTCATTTCCTGTAGCAGAATGAAATCAGACATGCTATTAATCTCGATACGTCTGAAATAGAAATTAGAAAGTTAAAAATTTAGTGCATGTCTCGTAACATGACGTTAGGTCATTTTCCATTTATGATTCAGAAACGTGTTCACAAATACATATGTAATTATATAACGAAAAATAACCAAGCACCCATCTCGAAACAAATAAAAAAGCCTTTCGCGGGTGCTAATATATTATTATAAAACTGTTTAGTTTTAATACTTTTGGTCCACCCACCATACAAGAACATGGAAGAAACTTTTAGAACTTTACACAATGGCATCAGAAGATATCACATAGAGGTTCATTATATAAATCACAGCTTGTGGTAGTGTTAGATGGGGATGAAACAATATAGTGTGATTCAAAGAAACAATAGTTTAAACAGAACAAAGTAAAAACAGTGGAAAAATATAAATACCAAAGTAATTTGCACAATAGTAATGAAATCATACGTTCCACATATTAGTAGAGTGTTGCGCTGAAAATGTGATTCAGCTTTAGAGATTTGTGTGAATTTGTATGTGTGTTTATGTGTATACACATCTAGTCATATATAGAGAGAAATTAAGCGAGAGATATTATACGTATGTATATAAATATAT
>NC_068987.1:101392481-101394900 GCF_001194135.2 Octopus bimaculoides
TATATATATATATATATATATATTTATACACACACACACACACACATACACACACACACACACATATATATATATATACCTACATACATACATGCATAGATGCTTACACATATGCATTCACGCATACATGCATGCATACATACATACGTACATACATACATACATACATACATACATACATACATACGTACATACATACATGCGTGCATGCACACAAATGAACACACAAACACATAGATATTGAAAGAGATAGAGTGAGAGAAAGAGAGATGGATACATGGACGGACATGTACTTTGAAGTGAAAACAGGTATATAGGGCATCATTTGGATAGGTATATGACTCAGAGAAGATCATGATTCGGAATTTATTTGATAAGTTCGACGTTGTTTCGAAATCTGTAGCTAAATTCTAGCAGAGCAAGACGATTTTTTCAACAGGTAAATCCTGGTCTTTTCACGGGGTTATTTTTCACTTTTTAAGTTTGGTACACTTTTAGTAGTGAAAGAAATAAAAAAAATCTCATTCCACTTTCCCTGCCAAGCTAATATAGCGATATCAGCGAAAACCCCAGCTTGCTATTGCTGCAATTCTTTAACTACAGGTCAATTCTGATCAATCATATCGAACTTCAGAGGAATTCCAACTGTAATTCCAGTTAGAGTGTATGCAGCGCTATAATATGCAATATGTTTTTGCATTTTAGAAGTTGCTATAATGTTATTCGAAGAACAGATGACTGTTATTTCCAGCAGTTCGAGCGTCCACACTTAAGCTTCTTCATTAGATCATTCATTTCAATGAAAATGACGTATGGTGGCTTTGCCTAAACCATACGGTGTATATATTCACATGTATGCATATATATATATATATATATATATATATATATATATATATATACTCTACTCGCTTGAAACAAATTCACACACAGAAAATTCTTTAACCCTTGATTCTAACTTGTTGCTTGTCTCATGATATTTTTCCTTCTAGCAGAATATCCCTGTCTAAATATTAATTCTCGGTATAAATACTGCCTCTGATGCTAATAGGTATGTTATTAGTACTGTTGACGATCTCACGTCTTCAGATAGGTATCAGCAGGTCGGTCTGCTTTTGAGTTAGGGCACAAGGTTTGTGGTGGGGTTAAACAATGTATAGGATATGCTGTCGGCCATTTCGCAAGTGATGTCTTATTTTTGTCAAGCACCCCTTTTATATATTGTCCAGTGAGTCGTAGTATATCTCGCTTTTCTCCAGTCCCGCGTAGAGGGCTTTCCAAAAACTGCAAAACAAGAAGTAGCGGGGTTCCTTCACTTTTGGTGAATCTGCATACAAATAAAACCATTGGAGATATTACAGTGCCGATTCCATGGCCAAGACACTTTTCAAATTGTCGTTTCCAAATACCTCAGTATTTTACCGTCAGCTTCTATAATGCTGTGATCCCCTTGCATGACATGAGGAATTCACATTACTACCAAACAACAGAGAATGAGTCCATCAAGCACCACAGAGTGCTTTATAGTTATTTGAAGCTGTTCCTGGTTCTTAGATGTGATTATTGTTGTTTGCTTATTTGTGTGTATGCGTGTGTGCTTATGTGTGTGTGTGTGGCGTGAAGGTGCGTATGTGTGTGTAGATCAACAATCTACTGCAATGGCAAGCTTATTATCACAGTTATCCACTGCCAGGTGGTTGTTTCTTAGGTCACGGGTTATACCACCGTATTATATATCAATCTCTGCCGTAACTATTCACCCGAACTGAACGTTTCACAACATAGCAACAGAACGAATTAACAAATAGTTGGGAAAACGAGCAATTAACTGCCAGAAATGTGTTGTTGATTTAATACTGCAATTTAACAGATGTTGAATCCTGGGAGGATTAAGATTCCGGTATGATGAAACTCCAGCAGAAAACGGACAAAAATAAATGAACAATAACTTTAATAATGAGTAACCCGATCTTGTCAAGAATTGTGAAGTGATATATTTCTATACAAACGAAATTCATAAGAGTTTTAGATAAATATCATAACCCTTTGGCATTCTAACGTCTTCCTGCCGGTCAGAAATTGACACAAATCAATTTTCCAGAGGGAAGATATTGTGTATTCTATATTCTCAAATTACATCAATGCACATAATCAAATATATAAATTTGTTGATGAAAAAAGATGCTCAAGGATATATATATGTATGTATGTATGTATGTATGTATGTATGTATGTATGTATGTATGTATGTACGTACGTATGTATGTATGTGTGTATGTATGTATGTATGTATGTATGTATGCATGCATGTATGTACGTATGTATGTAGTTATGTATATATGTATTATTTACACACAAACACAAACACACACACGTATACATATATATATATATAAATATATATATATATATATATATA
>NC_068987.1:101395632-101396759 GCF_001194135.2 Octopus bimaculoides
TATATATACATACATACATACATACATACATACATACATACATAATCCGGCTGGATTCCCGGATCCCTTTTCAATATAAACAAACAAATAAATGAATAAATACACACACACAAACACACACACAATACCTACATACATACACACACGTCAATATGTGTGTGTGCGTGCACCTATGTGTGTATGTGTGTGTGTGTGTGTGTGTGCGTGCGTGCGCCTACGTGTGTGTGTGTGTGCGTCTGTTTGCAGAACAAAAGTGTTCAATATACATGTACAACGAAGTTTGTATTTTGCTCAGAATTTATTTGTTGTTAAGTGATTGTTTCATATCCCCAAAAGCTTCTTGTTGGCTTGTTGATAGAATATACATGTTGATAAATCTAAGACAAAGGAAATGGAGAACTGGATTGAATATGTAAAGACGTTGCGCGCTTCTGGATTGTTTGCGAGATTCGGTCACATGATCGTTTCTTTGCTCAGGTGTGTTGTTGATGGTGCTTCTTCATTTTCTGCTTTCGGCACGTATCAAGAACCTCTTCTACTTTGAATTCTGGAGTTAATCACGTGGTTGTCGACTTGGTTGGATGTATAAGTCGTTTTCGTCAGATATCAGGATGTCAGGACAGAAAAGCGATTTGAAATTGACCAGCAAGAAATTTGTATATGACGGTAAGTCGTCATATATAAAGAATGTTCTTCAAGAGTGCTATGTTAGATAATGAAAAGTTCTGAGTGAAAAAACTTGGAAAGGTTTCTATATTCCCGTGCCTTGCTTTTGATAGCTTCATAATAAGAAAACTTACAGTAGTATTTATGAGGGGAACATCACCGGACGGTGTTTTCGATAATGTATTCATAGATACCACGATAAAAAAAAAAATGAAGGTCCTAATTACTCTACTTTTAATTGTTCGCATTCGTGTGATGGTAGTGGGGTCGGTGGCTGTCGTCGTCGTCGTTGTAGCTATTGGTGATGGTGGTGGTTTTGGTGATGGTGGTGGTTTTGGTGATGGTGGTGGTTTTGGTGATGTGGTGGTTTTGGTGATGGTGGTGGTTTTGGTGATGGTGGTGGTTTTGGTGATGGTGGTGGTTTTGGTGATGGTGGTGGTTTTGGTGATGGTGGTGGTTTT
>NC_068987.1:101397005-101398979 GCF_001194135.2 Octopus bimaculoides
GGTGGTGGTTTTGGTGATGGTGGTGGTTTTTGATGATGGTGGTGGTTTTGGTGATGGTGGTGGTTTTTGATGATGGTGGTGGTTTTGGTGATGGTGGTGGTTTTGGTGATGTTTGCGGTCAATTATGTATGCATATATATATTACTTTATCGAATTGTATTTGGTTCTTAAAATATAGCCATATCGATTTTAGTATCAGATAGACAATTTGAAACAAGCAACACGTTATAACCAAATCTCCAACTTTTGTAATTAATGCATCTCTAAGAAACGCGCATTCTTATTATAGTATACGCTTATAAAAACTTCTGATTTTTAAAATTGTTATTTTGTAGGCTCAAAGTATCACATGCACTGAAAAATTGAAAACATCGCACCGTTAATTAATTATATGTTTTTTATACAATAAAATACGATGATATCCCACCGGTTGTCATGTGCGAATTATTCTCTATTGTTTTTCTATAATAGATTAATATCATAACGTTTAGCACTTTACAATTAACTTTCATTTTTCTACACCAAACTATTGAAACTCTGTAACCTTTATATCCTTTCTTTTCTATTTTATCTCCTTTTTTTATTGTTCGCTTTCTGTTTTCTCCATTTTGAAAATAAAACTCTATTAATTTCTATTTAAAACAATATTTAACACAATAAATCCTTTATCCAAACGCACTTTATTTAACCTCAGTCGCTCTTTTATTTTCTAATCACATGCATCATAATTATTTAGGGATTTTTAAAAAAATCTCTCGATATTTTTAATTATTTGAAACAACTTTTCCATGCACTTTGACCGTTCCCCGTCCATATCTTTCGTTCAGTTTATTTTTCATTCTCCACTTCCATTTGTCTTTACTTCATTGTCTTTCTATTGTTCCTAATATTTAGCAGTCAAAGTTTCTTTACGCAATCGTTTTACCCAGCGCTGAATTAACCCATTAAGCAAAATAAGCACGTACTTAGGGCATCAAGGGACGAGGGCACCATAGAAATGAAAATGGCGGCGAGCTGGCAGAAACGTTAGCACGTCGGGCGAAATGCTTAGCGGTATTTCATCTGCCGCTACGTTCTGAGTTCAAATTCCGCCGAGGTCGACTTGGCTATTCATCCTTTCGGGGTCGATTAAATAAGTACCAGTTACGCACTGAGGTCAACATAATCGACTTAATCCGTTTGTCTGTCCTTGTTTGTCCCCTCTGTGTGTAGCTCCTTGTGGGCAGTAAAGAAATAAGAAATGAAAATGGTTTACTGCACGAAAGAAATCACTTTAAATTTGCTAAAATAGTATTTGTAATGCTTTATCTCTACTAAGTTATAGTAGCAGTTTTAAGTAAAATTAATTTTAATGATATCATCGGACAATTTGCAATTATATAAAAAAAAACGGAGAAAACTTTTCAAATATAAATAAAGTAGAATCATACAAAAAAAAAAACATTGTCTACCATCTTATAAATTTCATTTCATTTTGAAAAATTAAAATTTATCTTATGGTTTATTATCGTTTACAATTTGAATTATTTTTGTTTGCATTTTGAACTATTTACACATACTTGAGGGCACCAAAACCTTTAAATTTCTTACAGCCTCTATGGGTTTTAATCCGGCCCTGGTTTTACCTAAGCTAAATTTATGAATTTTCTACAAGTACTACAAACTACGTATCGGCTTTAAAATATTTTCTGGTTTCCCAACAGCGCTAAAGTCACAAGTATATGTAAAGAATATTCTCTCTTGAATCACCACTACTTAACGAATGAAAAGATGAAATTGGGAGCCGTATTAAGGAAGTTCAGCTTATATCAAATAATATATTACTCTATGCTTTGCAGTAGTTTTCTCGTGTTTGTATGCATTAACGTGCATTCACTCACTTATTGTGCATGCATAGTTCAGACCAGCGTATGTGTGTAGATATATGTATGCTCATACATATATGTATATATATATATATATATATATATATAT
>NC_068987.1:101399802-101401098 GCF_001194135.2 Octopus bimaculoides
TATATATGTACGTACGTATGCATGTGTGTATGTATGTGTGTATGTATGTGTGTATGTATGTCTGTATATAAATTCACATAGGCTGCACATTTCGTGGTTTTGTATGCATATAGATGGATATCAGCTTTTTCTTTTAATTTATATATAACATGATGTCCTTTTGGAAATGTTTATAGCACGAACTAAAGCGCTCGAAAATGAAAGGAAAGCTTATTTTCCCTTTATAGATACATACACAGGACTCGCTATACAAGTGTGACACGAGTTCGTTACAACTTCTGACCCCAAACGCCTTCAACTCCATTGATATCTACTCAACGACATTGAACATGACACCCAGAAATCGCGTAACACATACTTTATAAACAACAACAGTAAAATAATAATAATAATAATAATAATAATAATAATAATAATAATAATAATAATAATAGCAGCAGTAGCAGCAGTAGTAGTAGTAGTAGCAGCAGCAGCAGCAGCAGCAGTAGTAGTAGTAGTAGTAGTAGTAGTGGTAGTAGTGGATCGAAACAAACATGGAAAATAAGAGAAGTAAGGAAAATGAAAAAGAATAATATGACCGCAGCCACTTGGCTGAAACACATAAATAAATAAATAAATGGGAAGACAGTTTGTTTTATATTTATTTTTTGTCTCTTTATCTCACCAAGTCCCCCCGTTATCTTCCACTGTACACGTTACACGTATATGTGTATGCGAGTGCTCATATACATATATATATATATATATATACATATATAGATAGATAGATAGATAGATACATTTCTTTTATTAGCCACACAGGGCTCAACAAAGATGGGACAAATACAATGTAGAGCTTTTCTTTTTGGGAGGGGAAAGGAAAAAACAAACAATAGGGGTGAGTTGATCAAAAGGGGTCATAGGAAGGGAAAAATGGGGAAGTTCGATCAAAAGGGATCGAGAAAAAAAAAGCGATCAATAGGGATCGTGTATCACACAGTAATGTTCTCGTGTAAAAAGAGGGGAGGACAGTTTAGGTGTAGCCGTGGAAAGAAAAGCCTATGGAAAAGACCACGGTAGCCATGGTCAATATTGTCATTACAGAACCTATAACAGTGAGTGACTCTCTTTTGCCTTCTTGTTTTTTGTCTGGATTTTTTTTTACTCTTTTATAGTGTTATGCTCAAGGTGGATCCGTCATTCACACGTGCCATCCTTGCTACATTCACCCATCTTTTTTTGAAGCATTCACTAGACAAGACTTCCCTTTCTACTCTCACCTTCCTCTTCAGATGATACTTGAAGAAGTTGATGAGA
>NC_068987.1:101403723-101404477 GCF_001194135.2 Octopus bimaculoides
AAAGCACACCCATCGCTGCCATCGACATCCAGAACAACCAATCTACCCTCCGGGTCTATGAATACTGTCTTTACTTCGAGATCCAGACTCTTGCGAAAGAGTACCGCCGTGCCACTACCGCCCATTCTCGGCAGACAGGGAGAAAAATAAATGTTAAACTGTCTGCCAAACATGGACGTTAGGGCCCGCGAATCATGGAGTCTGGTCTCGCTTATGGCTATGATTTCTAGTTTGTGTGACTTTATGTCGTTTAGGAGGTACCCTTGTTTCCAAGGGGACCCCAAGCCACGCGCATTTACACAACCAATCTTGAGCATAATTCTAATGTGAGTGTTAGAGTTTTAAGGAGAGTCACTTACCCTTCGAGAGTTTTTGTTTCCTCCTTCGGGTTTTCTTCGAGGAAATCCTTGTACAGTTTTTCGCCAGGTATTTTTGACATTTGCCAACTGCCTTGGGAAAAATAGATTTTAGTGTGTGATGCAGGGCTGGTGTAATGTGTAGTATTTTGATGTGTTCTGGCGGTGTTGTGTACGGGTGGTTGCTGGTTTTTATGTCTTCGTTTGTTATGTTTGTTTTTGTGTTGATGGCAGTGAGCATTGTGTGTGTGTTTACTTTTGGGGTTTTGTTGCTTGTGTTGTTGTTGTGTGTGCTTGTATTGGTGTCTGGAGTGTTTTCGGGAGTTGTGTATCTCCCTGCTTTGTTTGTGTTTGCTTTTCTTTTCTTGCTCCTCTTCCTCCTTCCTTTCTGGGCTATT
>NC_068987.1:101412206-101415165 GCF_001194135.2 Octopus bimaculoides
ATATATATATATATATATATGTGTGTGTGTGTGTGTGTGTGTGTGTGTGTGTGTGTGTGTGCATATGTCGGCACAGGACGTCACGAAACGCGTACAACAAAAAAGTACGAAGCACGAGTACACGGAACATGAACTATTCTTTCGAACAACGCAAGGCACAAATGAAAAACAAACATAAATTACGACTCTTCATATGCGATCTCGATAAAACAGTTGCTCCCGCAAAACAAATTAAGTAAAATTTGGGATTTTGCGAAGAGTCAAACTAGGTAACACAAAGGGGACAGTGAAAAGAAGCAGGAAGGGCTGCTAAGCCTAAACGAGGTTGTGGTGGCGAACGCATATATATATATATATATATATATATATATCGAATGCCACGCATCCATTTCCAAGTAAGTTTTATCTTCATAATTCTGATGCGACTCTATTCTATCACTATCTCTATTTCTCTCTCTCTTTCTCTCTCTTTCTCTCTCTGTCTCTCCCTCTCCCTCTCTCCCTCTCTCTTCCTCTTTATGTATTCTTTTTCTCTCCCACCCCTTCCTTAATTCTTCTCCTCCTCCCCTTCACTGTTCTCTATCTGCTTCTCGTTCTCCCTCACTCTTCCTTATTGACTCTCTCGATGCTCGAACGCGACCAGCGGCCATCTTTCTTCCCCTAACTCGAATTTCGCTCTTTCTTCTCGTTCAGCTACAAGGGATAGCACGCATTTTTGTCTGTCTCCTGTCAAAACTCGTTTCTCCAGCGTTCACCACTTCACCACGTTATGGCTTAACAGCCCTTACCGTTTGTTTTAACTGTCCTGTTTTTGTTACCAATTTTGACCCTCCGCAATTTCCAAATTTTATTTAATTTGCTTTGCGGGAGCGACTGTTTAGACGAAGACGCATCTTGTCCTAACGCTCGAAATGCGGAGTAAATAAAACAGTGGACAACTGATGAAGAGATTGTTCTTTATATTGCCTGTCTCATTTTTTTACTTGTTTCTTTCGTTGTTCTCAAAAAAGTTCGTTTTCCATGTTTTTGCATTTCATGTTCTCGTTTTTCATGTTGTCTACGTTTTCGACGTCCTGTACCCATGTATGCATGTGTATATACATATATATATGTAAGTATGTACATGTATGTACGAATGTATATAGGCATAAATATATATTATTCATATTATATATACACAATATAATGGTATACGATGTTTGAGGAGGTAAATCAGTGTGTTTGCGTAAGCATATGTGTTTGAATAATACATTTAGAAATGCTGTATGAGCGAACAGGTACAAAATTTGTTTTGCAAACACAAGGTCGCATGTTCGATGTTTCTGGATGTTATCTTTTGTAAATGCAATTTTCTTCAAACTGAAATTAAGCTATTCCCTATATGTAAAAAAATTCGCTGTATATAGCAAAAGTGCGACGAACAAATTTGGTTATTAGTTAATTTTTATAATTGAGGCAAATGACAGAAATAAGGAAACTAAAATGGATCAACGTGTATGAATTTACATTACTTACATTATTTATATTTGACGGATATTTGTCCTCATCTTGTTTGTTGTTAACACAACGTTTCGGTTGATATACCCTCCAGCCTTCATCAGGTGTCTTGAAGAAATTTCGAATCTGGGTTCTCATTCCTAATGTATTTTTCGATGTTGTTGTTATTATTATTATTATTATTATTATTATTATTATTATTATTCAGGTCACTGCCTGGAATCGAACTCGGAATCTTGGGGTTAGTAGCCCTCGCTTTTAACCACTACGCCATATGCTCATCTCTTAAATATAGAACTGTGCATGAATTTATACATACATGCATAAATTCATACATACATACATACATACATACATACACACACACATACACACATAATATATATTTTATATATATGTGGTGGAGTGGTGGAAAGTTCTTGCTTTTAAGGGTATCACGAAAGACCTGGTTGGAGGACCAACCTTCGAAGATCTTTTAGAAGGTTTAGAAAAACTGAATGCATCTCCGTAACCACGCTCTTCGTTAAGATAAACCGATAGAATAAATGCCAAACTTACAAAATAAGTACTGGGCTCGATTCATTCGACTAAAAATCCAAGGCGGTGCTCCAGCATGGCTGCAACCTTACGTCTTAAACAAGTAAAATATAATGTCTCTATCTTAGGTCGCAGAAAGAACATTCTCTGCATTATTAATTAAGAGGACTTCAATAAACGATGGCTCTTTTTTCTATTTTTGTATCTTACCCAAGTGGAAAAAGAACTTAAGCTGACGTGTGGCTGCATTTGAACTCACAACTTAAAATTGCTCAACTAAACATCGCAAGATTTGTTCAACGATTTTGCCCAAACGATCAACTTTGTAATAGGACTTAACAATATAAGTGACAAAGTAAAAACAACAATCAAAACGGCGCCACAACAATAACAATGGCATTTTAGTAATAATAATAATAATAATAATAATAATAATAATAATAATAATAATAATAATAATAACAATAATAATAATAACAACAATAATAATAATAACAACAACAACAATAATAATAATAATAATAATAATAACAACAACAATAACAATAGTAAGTAGTTTATAACAACGTCGTTGGTTTACTGAGTGCATCAATGCTGGATCTCTGATTAGAAAACTGATTTGTTGTCCCCGAGAGTGATGCTTGACATACCGTTCATGACATTCTGCTAACAGGCAGCGTGTTGTATGGAGATATATCGCAAAGATAGATAAAAGATGTATATCATAGATCGTTAAGACGTGAAGTTTCGTGGAGCCGTGTAGCTCGATCAAAAGTATATATTATGTAGTAAACTTGGCTGAGGGCAGTGTGTGAAAGGTTGAGCGTGCGCTATCATTATTTTACCCAAACTACACACACGCACACCTAGCATGTAGGTATGTATATCTGATATATATACATATATATATATATATATATATATA
>NC_068987.1:101415473-101419496 GCF_001194135.2 Octopus bimaculoides
TGTGTGTGTGTGTGTGTGTGTGTGTGTGTGTGTGTGTGTGTACTTGCAACACTCTGGCAGGGTAGATAATCGAAATTTGTAGGCATCGTTGTCTAAGAGACAAACGATCAAATTTATACTGTTTTTATGGTGGGGAAATATTTTATATCAATACCTTTTTTTCTGGTTAACATTCGATAGGGGCGCTGTCACATTGAAAATGGTAGAGAAACTGTCTTTAGAGAAGTTTCCTTTACTGAGAAATGTGTATTTACAAAGTTTGTATGTGTTTTGGTAGTGTTTATGTTTCTTTTTTAATGTAACTAAAAATTGCATAGTCACTTAAGTTATCTGCTGTTATGTCTGGTACTGTTGTAAGCTTGGTTGTTGATATATTTTAGCTTACTGTCAGATTTTATAGCTTCATAATGATGGCTGTCTTTGTTGTTAAATAATGGTTCATCGTACGAGATGTTACTTAACTTGAAACTGGTGCTTTTAAGGAGATTCTTCAAGAAACCGAACCTGTGGTTTTAGCTATTATAGCCGTACTGCAGGATTCTGTTCTGTTATCTACAGCGTGGTACTAGGAAGTATTTAAGTATAATGAGATATCGAGTTATTAATCTATATTCATACTACCAACTGCTAAGAGGTTAAAAACAATGCGTATCAATTAAATACACATTCGCATAATTCAGCTGAGTTAACAGCACCCACGTTGACGTTAAACGGAGACTCATTATTTTTTTTCGAACAGTTCATTTGCAAAGGATACTACAGTTTTTTTACTGAGTATAATTGGGATGTGGTTTCTGGTGAAATTTAATGCTGACTGGAATAAGATTTGATGAATGAGACATAATAATTTGCAATACAGAAATGGTTGAATTTGTATTATTATTTATTAACAATGGCATAGCACCAATTTATAATTGACACACTATGGATTCATCGTGTTCATTTTTTAAAAATTTTGATGGTGATTATATAAAAAAAAAAATCGTTAATACTTTGGCTGCAATCTCCTTTCTCGGTTAAAATAATCTGTGTTATTGTCATAGATTTGTTTTATGACCTGGGGATAAAACAGAACCGTTTAGTAAGGATTTGCATCATAAAGTTTATTTGCCTTGTATTTGTCATAAAATTATTTTAAAGTTTCAGTTTACGTTAAAGATATTTGGAAGTTATTGTGGATGTGATTATATTTTCTTTCATTTAATTGTTTATTTTTACTGCTTAGAAAAAATGTTTAGATGTGATCACAGTAATTTGCAAGAAAGGGAAGATTCTTGTTCCAGAAGTGTTACCGATTCTACAATAAAAAACCAAAAAATAAAAAACTGATGGCAAATTTTCCAACGCCTTTTTACGTAAAATTTTCAGTTTTACTAAACAAATATTTTATGTAAGGCAATAAGATTATGTATACATATAAACTTATAAATTCAATATACAAATTTCGAACTTGCCCTCCGTTTATTACAGTCATATATATATATATATATATATATATATATATATAGAGAGAGAGAGAGAGAGAGAGAGAGAGAGAGAGAGGCGCACGCATGACTGTATGGATAAGCGCAGGTGTGACTGTGTCGTAAGAAGCTTGCTTCCCAGCAACATGGTTCGGGGTTT
The DNA here is from genome assembly GCF_001194135.2 of Octopus bimaculoides. Taxonomy (NCBI): domain Eukaryota; kingdom Metazoa; phylum Mollusca; class Cephalopoda; order Octopoda; family Octopodidae; genus Octopus; species Octopus bimaculoides. The sequence continues at coordinate 101,417,097 of NC_068987.1, forward strand.
ACTGCGTGGAATCTGGGGCAAGTGTTGACCAAGGGTTGACCAAGGCCTTGAGTGGATTTAGTATGCGGAAACTGAAAGAAGCCCGTCGTATATATGTCGTTTCTCCACCATCGCTTAACAAATGGTGTTGGAAAGTTTACGTCCACGTAACTTAGCGGCTTGTCAAAATAGATAAATATAATAAGTACTGGGATCGATCAATTCTACAGAAATTCCTCAAAGTGGTGCTCCAGTATGGTTGCAGTCTAACGACCGAAGCAAGTAAGTCATAGTAAATAAAAGAGACTCTTATGTAAAACATACCTATACACGCACAGACATATACCAACATTTGTACACGTATACAGATCACAAATGTTCAATACTCTTTTTGTATATGTTTTCGACATACGTTCACGAGAATTAAAGTAAGACAGCTGCTCTACTGATGAGATCTCGTATACTTGTCCAGAGATTAAAAATAAAATAGTGTGTTTTACTTAATGGCTTACCAGTTGTGGAGAATTCGTAAGATTATCTCCTCATTTAGAGTCGATCGCAATTACCGCTCCGTATCTGGAAGGGATGATAACTTTAATCAATGTAACGTATGTTATATACCTTCATTCGTCTTTGTTGCTTAGATGAATGCCACAGGCCACATTATAGTTATTTGTCTTAGTTCATTGTCATTAGAGCTATCCATCTTTCTTTCTCTTTCATTCTGTTTGTCTGTCTCTCCCTGCCTTTCTCTCTCCTTAAGCCTCTCTCTCTCTCTCTCTCTATCCCCCTATGCCTCCTTCTTTCTCTCTCAGTCTCTAAGTCTATATCTATATTTATCATCTCTCTCTTTATATATATATATATATATATACGTGTATGTTTGATTGCTTGTTTGTGCGTGTGTCTTGTATGTGTGCGCGCGAATTGTTAGCACTGCCGCGTCATCAGAACTTTTGATCCGTTTGCTTCAGAGAAAGATCGTTAATTCCACTTTAAAGGCTTTGTTTACCAATACTTGCTCGTATTTTTAGGTGTGTTTTATTTCTTCTTTCTCTCAAATATATGAATATATCGCAAGCGAGAGTTGTCGACCAATCTAACGCAACAACTAATAGCATAATGTTGTTAATATATTTTATAACAGAGTGAAATATATAAGAAACTGAGAAGAGTGTTCTGAAGTCATTAGTTGATTGGGGAATGACTTCAAAAATAGAGAATCGATTTAATCCCTGTGAAGTCCCAAACCACCAAAACTATCACCACCACCACAAATACTACCGATGACGCCACTACTTCACCTTTACGATGGCCACTACCTCCACCATCACCACCACCTCCACCATTACCTCCACCATTACCTCCACCACTACAATCAACACCAACACTATCTCTTCCAATATCATCATGAATACTAACACAGAGAGATTGTATTAAAGAAAGAGTCTTAATTTGATCACACTAATTTTTTGTTGTAACAATGGTTTAAGTTTCAAGGTATGGCACTCAGCGTCGTTAGTCGTGTGTTCGATTCACAGGCCGGGCGGCACGTTCTGATTTCGAAAAAGCACTTGATTACATGTTTCCATTCAACAGAAAAATCAAAACAATAACAATAGTAATATTGGGTTCAAATTTTGGCACAAGGCCAGCAAGATAGGGGAGGGGTTAAGTCAATAGCATCGAACCCGGTGCTCAACTGGCATTTAGTTTATCGATCCCGAAAGGTTGAAAGACAATGTTGACTTCAGCGGAATTTGAACTGAGAACGTAAAGATCGACAAAATGCCGCTGGTGCACCAGCATGACCGCAGCCACTTGGCTGAAACACATAAATAAATAAATAAATAAATAAATAAATAAGCATTTTGCCCGACGTTCGAACAATGCTACCAGTTCCCTGCTTTAAGTTGACGTGATATTGAGACCACATTTACTATTTGTCTCAATTATTCAATGCCTCAGAGAGCTAATAAGCTCAATCCTAATGGGCAAGAGGGCTCGAAAAAGAAGATGTTGATCTCCTTCAAACAAAAAGCCATTGTCATGGTAACAAAAGCAACCTGCTGAATAATAAGAGATTATTGTAGTTCGCTTGAAACGTAAAGAATAAAAAGTTTTGAATGGTCCAACGATGCACTATAATACAAAAAATGGACTATATACTTGTTGTAATTTAGTTATCTATAGTCCGATGATATTTCGGAATACAATTCCTTCTTCAGATCTTCTTAGATGGAGTCTCTGCTATAATCGAATTTCCAACGGCTTTTCTTCTTTTTTTTTTCCGGAAGTGTCGCAGTAGTGGTCTCACGAAGCTCGTTCCGGAATTCCTCACGAGAAGTGGGTGAGGTGGGCTATGTTTCAATCTCGTGTGTGTTGGTACATCTGTAGCGCTACTTCTAAGTTATGTGTTAT
>NC_068987.1:101419632-101420769 GCF_001194135.2 Octopus bimaculoides
TTGATTACCAATCTCCAGCCTGTTGTTAATTTAGGATCCTAGTCTGTGTATGAGTAATGCTTCCTTAATTCTTAAATTACCCAAATTTCTTTCATTGTCCTCAATTGCGACACTGCGCTTAGAATAACAACAGGATGGTCATAGCTAGAATAGTTCTGATCATAGATCTTATCCAATAACTGACGTGTGGTTCAACAACAACATTATAATACCTTCAACGACACAGCCCAACCATCTCTTGTAACACTACTACTGCTGGCACTGTTCATAAAATCATAACTATGAACACCAGCGAATATTTCAACAAGAGCTAACCACTCTCACCACAAGCCTCTTCCATAGCAACACCACAACTAACACAGTAACGCACAATCACCACAAACACGATTATTACCACTAGCATCACTATCAACACCACAGCCCCCAATACATTATAACTACCACAGCATCACCACAACTTATCACACGTTCACTATCATATCAGACATTGCACAAGCCCATTATTACTATCACACCACAATCACAACAATAGCAGTAGGACTGACAACATCGCTGTCCGTCACCACTAACATCTTTGCCAACGTTGTCACTAATAAGCGTATATACGCCATTAGTGCTACCAAGACACCACCACTTTCACCACAACATTACCGGCGCCGCCGCCAGTGTATTCGGCGCCACCACCGATGCCGTCTCCACAATAACAACTATAACAAAAATATTATAGCATACGGCCATTTTCTGGTTGCAGCTATCACCATGACGACCATGTGTTTTGATCGTTGATGGCGAACAGTCACGGGTGAACAGATCTTTCATTTTGACAGCCAGATGGAGCCATATCAAATATGTGTATGTATGTATGTATGTATGTATATAGAGACATATAAAATAATCAAACACACCACATTGTACATGCACACATTGATACGTCTCATACATATATGCAAATACACACACACACATATGTATGTGTATGTATACTTATATGTATATATAAACACATGCATAAATATGTATATAGTAATACATGTGTATGAGTGTCTGCGTATATATATATATATATATATATATATATATATATATATATATATACAAATGTATAAATATGTATATAATAATACATGTATATGAGTG
>NC_068987.1:101421435-101422973 GCF_001194135.2 Octopus bimaculoides
TATATATATAGAGAGAGAGAGAGAGAGAGAGAGAGAGAGATAGATAGATAGATAGATAGATAGATAGATAGATAGATAGATGCATATAAATATATGCATATATATATACACACACATAGTTATTCTCAATTATATTTTGTTATTTATTGAGTATTTGGTTATCATGTGACTCAAATTAGATCCGTTGAATTGTGTGTGTATATATAAACAGGAATGTTTTTGAGGATACACACACCACGCGGTATACATACACATATACATGCCTAAGTATGCATACATACATATGTGTACACACGTATATATGCATATGTGTGTATTATGTAATTTGTGTGTTTATTTGCGTGTGCGCGCGCGCGAATTTTCGTTTGTATATCTGTTTGTGCTGAGAGTTATATAAATCTATTAGTTATACAGAAACGCCCAAACGCACATACATTCGACTAACACGCCAGACGTATATCGAAACCTCGAAGAAGCAATCTACAGTTACTTGACAAGAAAGATATAGCAAACTAGATCTCAACAAAAATATTTTGTCGTTCTAATCTAAGACGTTACTCTCAAATCGAATTGTGCATTCGCCATTGTAGTTGTTCATCAGCGTATGAAGAGCGGGTTTTTCGGGCTGCGCGCACCAGACAGACTTGCCACTTTATATACGTGTCTTTATTGGAGAGGAAAGAAACTTATGTTTAAGAAGGCCGGCGGTTAATTTGGTAATCGCGCAGGGTAGTCAAAAACCAAGATACACCACTGTTGTTATAATCTTTGATATTCAAGAAACTCACCGCCGCAGTCTATCAGTTACTCAATCTGTACAGACAAACAAAAGTGTAACATCTATAATTACATATTAGGATTGCCGCAATCAATAATTGTGTTCCGGTCTCCATAATGTATGTGTGTTTACGCGCGTGCGCGCGCGTGAGTGTAATATCGGTCTTAAAGTGATGTATAATATATATATTTCGTACTTATACGTATTTTCTGCCTAGCCGCCACAGACAATCTGAGACAGGCACAATTAGCTGATGATTGTCATCAATAAAATTATCGATGTATCTAACTGTTAATTGTTAGTTGTATTGTGCATCGAAAATTTCATTAGAATTGAATATACAGTGAGCAAATGACATTAATTACTATTATAATCATTTCGGTAAGTACGGGAAGCTACTTCGGACATATTTCCGTTTTAGAACTATTTAGTAAAGCATTGATCGTATTAATTTTCTGCAATACGTTCAATAAATAATACCCTTACAATCTATTAGACCAACCTGTAGAATAACACACACACACTCACACACACATACATACATAAACAAACACACACACACATACACACACACATACACACACACACACAAACACACACATGTATTTATATACTAGATACAATAACCAGTAAACACAGATACACAAGCTCCCCTGTGCATTGCATATACACAAACACTTGTGTCTGTGTGTGTACATATTTATATGGCTAAATATACATCCATACATACAAACATACATATAAAATCAAAATAATATAT
>NC_068987.1:101423101-101427383 GCF_001194135.2 Octopus bimaculoides
TATATATATATATATATATATATATATATATATATATGTATATGCATATATGCATTTCTATTGTGCAAATACAATGAACAGTACAAAAAAGATAGAACATATCGCACAACGTCTTACAAATTCTGTATTAGTTTAACACTTTAATAGAAAAAGAAATAATCATAACTTTTTGGACGTGAGTCCTTCATCAAAAGAATGAGAAAATTAAAGAGGGAGAGAGAAATAAGAATATTCAATATGTGTACGAGAGAGAATAAGAGAAAGAAAGATAAACAGACTGACAGACAGAGATAAAAAGACAAAGAGACTGATAGACATACATGGTGAGTTTGAGAAAAAGACTTCAAACAGAATACAATAGAACACCTGCAAACCTCCAAAATACTTATTCTTTTTAATGATTAAATCTGCCGAAATCAAATCAGTTAGTTAATGCAGATTATTTCTGAAAAGAGTCATTTATATTGATCCATAACGAAAATTTATTGATTAATGCTTCTAGCATAATTATCTTGTAGTATTTTATATTATACTTCATACTGCCAACTCTTTAAATAATGTGTCTTCTAATGCGCGACATTTTCATTTTATCCTATTTATTTATTTATTTATTTATGTATTTTTCTCGAGCTGCTGCCAAGAACATTTTTTCCCTTCTAGAGTGTTCTTGAATTCAGGTTTTTCATTCGTTGATCTGACGGAATATTATTCAATAGGCTTTATTTCTTCAAACGGTCTAGACCCGATTAAAATGACTAATCTCTACAGTGCAACATTCCTATGCAATTATACCACGACTTCTAAATCCCCTTGTCTCGTATTGACAATCTTTCATAAACTACTCCTGTTTTCTTATCATCTTTTCTTTCTCTTTCTCCTTTTTGAGGTTTTCACTGTGGCCAAATTAGATGAATGAAAGTTAAGAACCACCCCAAACCAGAAGATAACGATACAATTGTTAAGGAGTAAATTTAGACACTTTTCGGAGATTGCATTCTTTACGTTGCCTTCTATCTTTTTCTTGTTTCTGTCATTAGATTGCGGCCATGCTGGGGCACCGCCTTGAAGAAACGTAGTTGAACTTATCAACCACAGTACTTGTTATTTTCTTTTGAAGTCCGGTACTTATTCTATCGGTGTCCTTTTCCTAACTGTTAAGTTACGGGGATGTAAACACACCGTCACCGGTTCACAAGCGGTGGTGGGAACACACACACACACACACACAAACACATACACACATGCATATATGAGTGGATTCTTTCTGTTTCCCAAAAGGTTTTGGTCAACCCAAGGCTATAGCAGAAGACACTTGCCCACGGTATCACACAGTAGGACTGAACCACGAACCATGTGGTTGGGAAACAAACTTCATTCTATGCAGCCACGTGTTGGTTTATTTTATTTTATTTATTTATTTATTTATTTATTTATTTATTTATTGTTTATTTGCGATGGAACTGGCTTTGAGTTTTATACTCTCTACAAATGTTGTTGCGGATGATGTCTTTATGCTGCTGTTTATCTGTTTTGCTGCTGTTACGGTTGAAGTTGTTGTTGCTGCTGCTGTTGCCGTTGTTGCTGTTATTGTTTTTGTTGTTGTTGTTGACATCGTCGTGGTCGTTGTTGTTGTTTAAACCTTGTGTACCCTTGTGTTGAAAGCTATTCTATTCGTGACCTTCTAACCCCTTTGTGAAATCGCTATGTCATTTCCAAATGTGTGCTTCCCTTGTTTTTTTTTTGTTTTTTTTTTATTATTTCAATACACTGCAGATATGATTTGAAGTAGATTTAGCTTTTATTTCTAGCCAGTCGACCGATCAAAAGAGACTCCTCAAGTTGTTATTGATATTCTGTTATTTAACATCAAGTCATACACAACTGAGCATAAAAATTACCAAAGATGCTTCAAGTGTGACCTACTCTGTGTTTTTTCAGAGTACGCTGTCCAACATGTAATTCATATTTTATTGAGACAATGTGTAAGTTGAGAAAGAATTTGGCTGCTAGTTCAAACAAGTCGAACGGCTTTACAGAACCTCCGACAACTTTTTGGGACATTCCCGTCTTCGTTAATTTCAAGTCGTTATTGTTGCTGTGTTGTGATAGTGATGATGGTGTTCGTGTTTTACATGTGGACAAGTACAAACACTGCTTTAGCCGAAATACTTGCAGTCAAAAGTGTTTATGTAACGACTGTCATCCTTCTGTATGACATAACATATCTTGATCTACAATATTTTCATTGTCCCTCTAGAAGGTCTCTTTTGTTATCTGAGTGAAATGTTACTGTTATTTTTAGCGAAATGAATGACCATGTATAGACCACATCAGGGGCTTGATGCCTTCTGCTATTTTCAAATAATATATTTGACAAGATTTACTTCATACTATTATAGTCCCGTCATTCATGGAAGAGATGGAACCTACTTTCACCATAGGCTAAGTTTGTGGCATGTTTTCGATCTAAAAATAAGATTAAGCTCACGTCTAATCAAAGATATTCCACTCATGATAATCTCCTGTTTTATGATACCAGCGACTTTCAGTAAGACAAAAGGATGCGATTTCTGGGATATGTGGCGAGGTGTAACTATTTTTAGCAGATCAAGTGACCTCGTTGTTCGATATTATATTTTTCATAGCCACAGTAGATAAAGTAATCAATTCTTACCGAAAGCAAGGTTATAAGGAATGCGAAGTTATTACTTGAAAAAGACCGAATGACTGAGGCGAATGATACTAATTTGCGGAAAGAGGCCTCACAAGGCCTCTGAAAACAGGTTGCGGTCCGCTCTCGTTCTCACAGAATCAACCAGAGCAAATCAGACCGAGAGAAAGTAAAAAAGTAGTAGTAGTAGTAGTAGTAGTAGTAGTAGTAGTAGTAGTAGTAGTAGTAGTAGTAGTGGCAGCAGCAGAAGCAGCAGCAACAGCAGCAGTAGTAGTAGTAGTAGTAGTAGTAGTAGTAGTAGTAGTAGTAGTAGTAGTAGTAGTAACAACGACAATAGTAACAACAGCAATAAAAGCAGCAACACCGTACAGGACTACTAAACATCACATTATTTTATAAGAAAAAAGTTTAATAAAAAATTCCAACAACTCTGGAAATATTGCTCACCATAGCTAAGAAGGGACTCAGCAACATGCTTAGAAGTTGCAAGCATTTGGAAAAGTACTGGGAATGAGAAAGTTCCCAATTTATGACCGAAACGCCCGCCAGTATTCATAAATTTGTAGCTGCATCATTCTGTGATATTATAAGCAGACGACAACCAATGCGTGAATGGCTGCAGTTGAGGAAAACGGCATTGTTTCTAATGAAACAAAATAGTCGAGAACTCCCATCTCCTTAAAAAAAATAAATAAACCTGCAGGATTTTCTAACAATTTACAAATCACGTCTATTACTCATACTCAGCACCAGGTTGGTTGCTCATCTGGAAAGCAATAATATCTCACTTTAGGAGCAGAGAATATGCCGGAAAGGGACGTTTGGCTATAAAGAGTAGCTAATGGTGAAACGGGCAACTATAAAAGCAAAAAAAAAAACGAGGAAAACACAAAGTCGCAAGGCATAAATTGATTACCAAAAAGCATTTGATAGTACAGAACACACTTGTTGGAGGTGAAAGTCCATAAAAATAAACTCTACGGTACATTAACAAAGCTATGTCAAAATGGGAAAATAGCTATATTACTGCATGACAAAATGAAGATGGTAAAAACCAGCATTCATACCCAAAAGCCGAGAAATCATTCATAGTGATTCTTTGTCCTCTCTACACGTCTGCCTGGTTCTGAATCTAATAAAATATCTAATTAACGAAAATACCATTGATTGTTAAGTGTACGTAGAAATTATGAACTTCATCCTGTGTATGGATGATTTAAAATTATTTACAAGGCGCCAATATAACCTACTAAAAATTATTCATGAATTCAAGCAAGATATACAAATGCGATTTAAAGTAAGTGTGGGATTATGCAAAGCAACTAAGGGATTAAGTTGACCCTTTCTATGAACTGTGACACATAGAAAGGAGCAAATCAACTGAAAATGAGATTATCAAATTAGATTCAGACATTAAAATAAAAAAAATCATGCTAGAATCCCCCATAGAATAACCGAGTAATAAATGAGACCGAAATTAAAACGAGTCAGGTTAATATATGTATGTGTGTATGTATAGAGTTCCTCACAACCTTGGCTTTGTTATCTCTTTTGTCTAACACACACACACACACACACACACACACACACACACACACACACACACACACA
>NC_068987.1:101430296-101434172 GCF_001194135.2 Octopus bimaculoides
TATATATATATATATATATATATATATATTAACCATCTTTATATCTTATTTGTTGCAATCATTGGACACCATCCTGAAGCGTGGGCGTATACTGTCAATATTTAACCGAGGTAAATAAAATTAGTGAATTTCAAATATACAACATTTTTTCATTTACCATACTCTAAATACACGATTGCTTCAACTACTCAATCTTTCAAACATTGTTAAAAGAGGCAATTTGATGTGTAGCTATAAATAGTTGTAGACTATTAAGAATTAATATAAAACTATTGGAGTATACAAAGAGTGCAGATGGATAAATGACCACCCAAACATACAACGTACATAAAGATATAAAAAATATATTCAGACTCACGTAGTAGCTATGGCAATTTATATAGCAGTTAGATATACATACACACACACACACACACATATATATATATATATATATATATATATATATTGAGTTGACAAGAAAGTAATTTCGTTTTCGCAAATATATAGAATTACGATTCTTTAAATGACTTTTGTCAATGTTATGATTTTTACCTTTTGACATTTGGTAGCCGTTATTTTTAGCTTACTTTAGAAGCGTAATTTTGTTTACAGCTCTTAGTACGGTATCAATTTTAATAATGATTGTACAAACGAACATTTTCACCATATTTTGCCTTTTTATTTCCGTAAAGGTAAGAAAGCTACTGCAGTTCACAAAGAGATATGTGAAGTTTATAGTGTTGATTGCTTAAGAGAACGCAAATGTCAGAAACGGTTTTAAAAATTCGATTCTGGAGATTTTTCACTCAATGATGAACAACGTTCTGTTCGACCTACTGAAGTTGATGATGACCGAATCAAAGCCATAATTGAATATGATTGTCATATGCAAGCGATTGCAGAGATGTTTAATATATTACACACAACAATTGAAAATCACATAAAATGTCTTGGACCCTTTAAGAAACTCGATATTTGGGTTCCGCATAAATTGAAATAGAATCACTTAACAAAACGAATCAATATTTGCGATATGTATCTCATACTCAATGAAATCAATATTTTCTTTATTTTTTTTTTTTGAAACGAATTAACACTGGTGTTAATATCATCAATCGAAAACGATCATGCTGACATCTTGGTGGGATTACAAAGGTGTTGTGTATTGTGAGTTGTTTCCAAGGAACCAAATGATCAATTCAGATGTTTACTGTCAACAACTAATGAAACTGGAGGATGCCAGAATTGACAAATCTAATAGGAATCGTGTTCCACCATGATAACGCTAGACCACACACGTTTTTGCTAACTCGTGAAAAATTATTGGAGCTTGGTTGGAAAGTGATGTCACATCCATCATATAGTCCTGACATTGTTATATCGGATTACCATTTATTTCGAAGATTGCAAAATTCTTTGAATGGTAAAGCTTTCAATAATGATGATGACCTGAAATCGCATCTGCTTCAGTTTTTGGCTGATAAGGACCAGAAGTTCTATAAGCGCGGAATCATGAAGCTGCCAGAAAGATGGCAAAAATTCATCGAACAAAATATACAATTAAGTTCATTCTTTGTATGAAGAAAAAATAACTCCTGGGGTCAATTTATTCCGGTAAATTTGGTGCTCCAGCATGGCCGCAGTCAAATGACTGAAACAAATAAAAGAATAAAAGAATATATATATATATATGCATATATATATATATACATATTCTCAGTGGATCATATAAAAAAGAAGCACAGTCTAAAAGTAAAAACATTAATTTAACTACATTTACGTTAAATATGTGTCCGGTCATAGAGTGAGCAATTGTTTCGTATCAGCTTTATAGACACGTCAGGCTCCAATGACCGCGGCATATATTTAACTCCATGTAAATACACACACGCACATGCACACACACACACACACACACATGAACAGAGCAGAAAAGAGAAGTGATGTGAAAGAATATATGTTTATTCCATTCGCTTACAGCTGTTTCGTAATCTTGTTAGTTATATGATAGATATTACATCGACATTCGCACGTATTTATGATATACATATATAAATATATATGCATGTGCACACCTATCTATGTACAAATGTGCAGAGAGGTAACTAACAGATTATCTTGCGGAAAGCAAGGTGTTCACACACACACACACACACATCTATATACACACATACATACATACATACATATATATATATATATATATGTATATATATATATATATATATATATATATATATATATATATATAGGTGATGTACTCAGTTGATCGATAATTTCTTTAATTGATGAAAACTTATAGTAGTCATATTCACGTGCAGCAATACCAATACACAAAATATATAGGGAGACGATATCGGAGCATTATATTCATTTACTGATTCAGACTTTATTGCATTTCCCTACTGCTTCTTTCTCCGGATTTGTATTAGTCAATGACCATTGTAAACCAACTGTGTACATCTATCGCTTTCGGATATATTATGGCTTAGCTTGTTCTCTACAGAAGAGGTGATCTTTTAGACTACCAAGGATCGTTCTGAAGTTTAGACTGTTAGTTTGCCTCTCACCACACTTGTATATTTGAGTTGGTGCTGGAAAGTTCCTGGCTTTAAGGTTCTCGCGAAAGGCCTGGTTGAAGGCCCGACATTCCCAGATCTTTTATAGAGCTTAGAAAAACGGAAGAACCGCTGCGATAAGTGTGTGAATCTGAGAGGGAAATATGTTAAATAAAATCATAATTAACTGTTCATCCTGCATTTTCTTCACCCAAACCCAGAATATTTTCAGTACCTCTTCGTATGGATGTACACGTGCATGTGTAATTCATATAATTCATATGTTGGTATCATTTCTATTGTAAAGATAATGAAACAACTGTAAACGAATGGAATAAACATATTCCCTGACCTCATTTCTCTTATCTGTTCTATTTATATACATTCTCCACAGCATTGTATCTCCCAGGTTTTAAGATAATATACATGTATAAATATATAATATACTTATATATAATATACATATATATAATATACATATATATAATATACATATATACATGAATGTTTGTAGAAATCTCAATATCAGTCATTATTGTCAGCCATGCATTTGGCGCAGGGCTAACAAGTGAGATCTATTTTATTCTTTGAATCTTTATCATTATTGTGTGTGTGTGTGTATGTGTGTGAGTGTGTTTGCATTTATATATGTTTTACTATGCATAAACGCACACGCACATATATGCATATACATGAATTATAGATTATCAAGAATGTTTCATATAAGTATATTTGAATATGATCCAGTGCACATTTAAAAGTATTCTATATATTTATCATATTTATGGAAATTTATACTTTTATTTATATATATATATATAAAATCTCTGTTGTTACGTGATATAAAATTTGAGATATATATGCGTATACATATACACATACGGACACATAAACATATACATACATATTTATATACACACACATTTATATATATATATATATATATATATATATATATATATATATATATATATATATATATATATATTCATAATCCCGCACAGGTGTATACATGAGAGGCAATATGTATATGTTTTTCTGTGATGTAATCATCATGGATTTCTGCTGGATTTTCTACGTTCGCATCATTTTGGTTCCAGTTCACAGAACATGATAGGGCATCGTAACTTCTAGTTCCAAAGAAGTTTTTTTTTTCAAATTATGCATATGCGGGTGTGCATATGAGGAGGAGAATAGCTGTTCTGCGTGCGTGCTTCTGTGGGTATGCATAAACATATTTATATGCTAGATAGAAATAGGCATGAAAATATATATCTCTACAAATACATACACACTCACACATATATATATATATATAAATATGAATATATATATA
>NC_068987.1:101435104-101436074 GCF_001194135.2 Octopus bimaculoides
ATATATAGATAGATAGATAGATAGATAGATAGATAGATAGATAGATAGATAGATAGATAGATAGATAGATCGATCTAATTTGGATGGAATGTGTTCAATGAATTCATGCACGGCCTTCTGGCATGTGATATCAGTATTATACATACCGAAGCCGCATCAGAAACCAGAAACCCTGATATGAATGCGTTTACCAAATTCTTCCAGAATTAAATGAATACATGCATACATACACACAGACACACAGACACACACACAGAGACACACATACACACACACACACACGCGCACACACAGCGAGACACACACACAAACACACACACACACGTATATAGTATATATACACACACACATATACATGTGTACGTATGTATTTTATATATAAATATATATATATATATATATACATACACACGCACACGCATATATATATATATATATATATATATATATATATATAAAACATATAAGGTGTGTGCATATTTGTCGATTATACGAGAATGCAGCATAACATTGCATGTGATTTGCGAACCGTGAACAATATACACAGTTTAATCGTAATATTATTTTCGTTCCTCAATTTGGGCACATATCCACAAATTTACATTGGACGCTGTATGGGATTGTTTGGAATTTATGAATACCTCTCCGGTATTTCCTGTTTAGGTGAAGTATTACCATTCCAATCGAAAATCGAAACCTTTTCGTCATCCTCACCACTCCATGCGAAATATCTTTCCTCGTGGTATAGTAGTTACTCATTATCATCCCGGCAGCGGGTACTATTCATGTGATTTCTTTTGTACTGATCGTTTATTGTTATCAGGTAATAAATGTCAGAATATGAGTTCTTTCAATCAAGAAATTGTGTCAAATATATTTTTAATATCAAAACCATTATATATATATATATACGTGTGTCGGTGGTTATTAATATATCTATCTATATATATATATGTATATATGTATATAT
>NC_068987.1:101436084-101436681 GCF_001194135.2 Octopus bimaculoides
GTGTGTGTGTGTGTGCATATATGCAGGAGTGGCTGTGTAGAAAAAAGCTTTCTTCCCAGCCACATGGTTCCGGGTTCAATTCCACTGTGTGGCACCTTGATCAAGTGTCTTCTACTATAGTCGCATACCGATCAAACTGGATCTGGTAGACGGAATTTGACAGAGGCCCGTCGTACACGCACACGCGCGCGTGTCGGTGTGTTTGGGTAACTGTGTTTGTCTCTCCACCATCGCTTGACGACCGATATTGGTGTGATTATGTTCCCGTAATCTAGCTGTTCGGCCAAAGTATTCCCGGGGTACTCCAGCATGCCCACAGTCAAATGACTGAAACAAGTAAAAGAATAAAAATACGAGTGTATATATGCACTCGTATAGGCACAAGTGTGATTGCGGTGTAAGAATTTTGTTTTCCAACTTGACGGTTCAATTTTCATTTCCAGTGTGTGTCTTCTATTGTTGTTTCCGGACGACCAAAGCTCTCTCTCTCTCTCTATTTCTCTCTCTCTCTCTCTCTCTCTCTCTCTGTCTCTCTCTCTGTCTCTCTCTCTGTCTCTCTCTCTCTCTCTCTCTCTCTCTCTCTCTCTCTCTCTCTCT
>NC_068987.1:101437892-101439416 GCF_001194135.2 Octopus bimaculoides
TATATATATATATATATATATATATATATATATATTTGTCCAAAATCACAGAGTAGGAGTAGGACGGAGTAGGAGAAAGAGCAGTAGAAGTGAAGGGAGAGGAAAGAAAATAGTAATTCAGTGAAGGAGAGTTAGTGAGAGTAGTAGCCCTGATTGAGAGAGAGTGAGAGAAAGTAACAGCAATGAGGAAAAGGAAGTGGTAAAGAGCGCGTCGTGTATCTTCTGTTTTTTTCTCCGTCACAACATATGAATATCGAAGGAAGGGGTGAAAAAAAATCAGCGTTTCAACTCTGTGTGTGTATGTAAAAGGGAGGTATGTGAACGTTTGTGTGTATGTGTGTGCATGTGCAAGACAAGTATGTAAATGTTTGTATCTGTGATTGTTATGTACCTTATTTTATATCTTATTTATATTTAAAATACTACAATTAGACGTCATTCTTGACGGCACGGGGTCAGCTAGTTTCTAATAATAAGCTTGGGGGCAGTCGTGTTTGTGTGGTTGAGAAGCTTGCTTTGTAACCTCGTGAATCTGGGATGAATCTCGCTGCACCTCACCTTTTGCAAGTATCTTCTACTATATCCTGAGCCGACTAATACTTTGTGAATGAATTCGATGGATAGGAACTCAGTTTTGTGCACATGTGCACGTGAGTGTATGGCTGTTTGTTGACCACTCTCTACTTGAAAACTTATAACGTAGAAGTTCGGTAATAGACAGAATAAATACCAAAGAGAAAAAAATATGAAATTGAGTGAATATATTCGTCTGAAATCTTTCAAAGAGTTGCCCCAGCATGGCTACTGGCTAGTAACTAAGACAAAAAAAAAAAGGAGAAAAAAAACTGCTTATGGGAAAATTATATTTCGTTTTTGGATTTGGTTGCAAGACGCAACGAAAATTTTAGGAAAATAAGAGTAAGAAATAAGTGGAAATTTTACCGGTGAGTGTGTTAAATTTTAAGGCACAATAAGAAAATGACTCTCTCCAGACACAACGGAAAATTATAGTTTGTCTGAAATGGAATTCGCAATTGTTGATCGCTGTAATTCACCATTTCGCGGGATTTTTCTCTCTGAATATATTCTTACAGTTTGCTGGTGTTCAACGTATATCTCGTAACAGAATAAAATGATGTTTGACGTTCACGTGATTTTCATTGTTATCTTCCTATTTTCCCGAAAATTATTTACGTTACATATTAATGTATTTGCTTTAAATATTTAAGGCAAGCCATTTCAAAACACTCCGAGGACAACATGCAGTAAAGTTTCAATAATGACTCAACTCTTCATCAAGAAGCAACTGCATCCTCCAAATGGGTAGTTAGATACGAATCCGAAATAAAAATTACACAGTGGAAACATTACATGAAATGAAATAACCTGCTGAGTCCCCATTTGCATATGGGCAACGATTTCAAAACTGATGGACGAAGAATTGTTCGAGCGCCGAATGTCTGTATTTATATAGACATACACACAAACACACACGCATCCACCCACACACATTTATATATATAT
>NC_068987.1:101440572-101443776 GCF_001194135.2 Octopus bimaculoides
TATATATATATATATGCATATATACATACATACATATCCATACATATATATGCATGTAAACGTGTGTGTGTGTGTGTGTGTGTGTGTGTGTGTGTGTGTGTGTGTGTATACGTATATATATAATATTTTATATCATATTCTACAATCCTGCTACCTGTAGATATAGTCATTTCGGTCAGTCCGTCTGTATTTATGCCTGTCTATCTATCTATCTATCTATCATCTATCTATCTATCTACCCATCTGTGCGTTGTGTATGTATGTATGTACGTACGTATGTATGTGTGCATTCTATATCTATGTCTGTTTATGCCTTTGCTTATCTATCTAGCAACGTATGTTTAGCTTGCAAGATCGTTAGTCAGACAGGCACCCTGCCAGACAGATAAACGCAAGCAGAGATACACAATTAAATAAATTGCTTTCTCTCTCTCTCTCACCCTCTCTCTCTCTCTCACCCTCTCTCTCTCTATATATTTCTCTCTATCTCTCTCTCTCTCTCTAGCTCGCTCTTTCTCTCCCACCGTGTGTGTGTGTGTGTGAGTGTGTATGAAGTTAGAGAGAGAGAAAGAAAGAAATTATTCCAGATGGCATGCTTATATTTTTCAGATTGTGGGTTTGTGTTTGTTGCATTGCCTGCCAGTGATTCAATCATTGCATATATATATATACATATATATATATATATATATATATATATATATATACACATATATATATATACATACATATATATATATATACACTTTATATGTATTATTATTACTATTGTTATATATTTCAGTGCGTGTGCGTTTATAAATATACTCATATTTTAATATAATAATGTATAAATATATATACAATGTTATACATATGGATTTATATACCTTATTATTATTATTATTATTATTATTATTATTATTATTATTATTATTATTATTATCATTATTATTATTATCATTATTATTATCGTTATTACATTAAAGTGCGTGTGCGTTTATATATACACTCATAATGTTTTAATATAATAATATATGAATATATATATATATATATATATACAATGTTTTATAGGTATATACGTTTTTGTGTGTGTTATGTGAGAGTATTGTTTGTGTGCAAGGTGGGGGGGGGGATTAAAAGCAGAGAGAGATAGAGGAGAAAAGAGTGAATGCGAACTAAAAGCGCATATACAAATTGTTCATTCACCGTGGTGACTCACGTAAATTTGAATCGTATTGTAAAAACATTCGAAAAGTTACTATAACACACATACTGCATATACACACGGAAATACACGCACTCATCCGCGTTTTTGTGCGTATATTATTCTACCTGTATATTGTACGTGTGTCTAGAAGTATGTGTGAGTTAACAGTGTGTGTGTGTGTGTGTGTCCATGTCTGTTAGAACAGTACTTATGTAACTGCAATTTTTTGCGTACACTTAATAAATATGATGTAAAAACAAATCACGTACACATATACACATATGGACACTTACATACATAGATCGAAAGATAGATAAGTGGATGGGTAGATAGAAAGATAGATACATTGCTGCGCAAACATGTGTGTGTAGACAGATAGATAGTTAAGTAAATATATATATATATATATGAACGTATGTGCATGTATATATACACATATATTTATATATATAAATGCATACACACATATATACATAAACATCTAAATATATAGACATATATCTGTATATATATATATACATATATACATACATATATATATATATATATATATATATATATATATACATATATATATATATATATATATATATATATATATATATATATGTATGTATGTATGTATGTATGTATGTATATATATAAGTGCATATATGTATGTACGTATGCATGCACTGGTGCAAGTATGTGTGCATGTATGTATGTGTGTATGCATGTATGTATGTATGTATGAATGTATGCGTGCATGCATTTATGTATGTATATATATATATATATGCGTGTGAGTATAACGTGCGTTTGTGAGTCAGGTAGGTGCAGAAAACGCAAAGCAAATACAGAAGAAAAAAAACACAGAAAGAAACCCAAGATTTTTTTTTCCGAATAAATGTATGAATTGTCTCAGAAACAAAGCTATCACGTGATTAAAGGTTAAATCACGGCAACGTCTTAAAGGAATTACATTATTTTCAAGGATAGAACGCAGAGAAAGACAGTGAAATGAGATGTAACTGTGAGAGGGCGGGAGGGAACAATGCTTTGAATATATCAGACTGACATGGGTAGAGTGATACAGGGCTGGTTGGTGGTCGTTATGGTTGTTACGGCAGTGATGGTGCAGGTGGGTGTACATCGAAAAGGTTAACCAGTGCACTAAGAAATTGTTGATCTGAAGAGTAAGAGATAAATAAAAACGCAGGAGATAATAGGGTGTGTCATGTGAATGGTAGGGTTTGTGTATATTTCCTAAAGGGCTGCATGTATTTGTGAGTGGTAAGGGTCTGTATTAGAGTTGGGGATTCTTCGGAGAAGATAAAGTATAGGATGTTTTGCTTGTTGCACTAACTGCCGCCCACAATCACTTTGTCATGTATTCTCATATATACAGATATACACTGTACACCTTTATATACACATGTTGTTTCCTAATGCACATGCATTGAGAAGCGCTCGTTCACAAATTCTTTCCCTCACCTCACCTTCGCTCTTTCTCAGAAACACTAACTTTCACAACCACATGCACACATACACACACACACACACACATACACACATACACACACATACATTCACTCACATAAATGCACGCGTTCGCACGTGAGTGTGATGCGTGCAAATGTCTGTTTGAGTATGTGAGCGTATGTACACCAACACACAACGTAAAGATAGATAGATAGATAGATAGATAGATAGATAGATAGATAGATAGATAGATAGATAGATAGATATACATACACATAACCACATACATTTATATATGGATCTATATGCATTTTCATGCATTTATATATATACATATATCCATATACATACATTCATACGTACATACACACGCACACACGTACATATATATACATATATACGTTTGTATGTATGTATGTATATGTATGTATGTATATATATATATTATGTGTGTCTGTGCCTGTGTGTGTAAACATATATGTATATGTAAATGTCATATTGATACATATCCACTTAGGTACAGGCATATATATGTGTGCGAGTGTCTGGAT
>NC_068987.1:101444196-101449057 GCF_001194135.2 Octopus bimaculoides
GAATATATATATATATATATATATATACAGTTATGCGTATCGTCTGTTAATATTTCGTTTATTTCAAGGCGGCGAGCTGGCAGAAACGTTAGCACATCGGTCGGAATGCTTAGTGGTATATCGTCTGTCTTTATGTTCTGAGTTCAAATTCCGCCGTGGTCGACTTTGCCTTTCATCCTTTCGGGGTCGATAAATAAAGTGATAGTTGCGTACTGGGGTCAATCTAATCGACTGGCCCCCTCCCTAAAAGTTTGGGGCTTTGTGCCTAGAAAAGAATATTTCGTTTTTTTTCTAGATATTTTTCTCTCACAATTGAGAAAATCTTGTAACCTTGATCCAAGACTTCTTAAAGGGACTCTCTGCAACATCAACAGGAGAATGTGTGTGCCCGTGCGTGTGTGTATGAGCAAGTATTAGGTGCCAGTTCATCTGCTGGCTTTGCTTTATGTATATGTACTCACTAGTTATAGTTGCATGTCTAGACATATGCTTATGTACCCATATGCTAAACTTTCGGAAAAGTTTCACATATGTTGATGGTTTTTATCTGTAGTTTTCTAATTAGCCATCTCCTTACTGGTATTGAGAACCCCATTTTCTCAATATTGGTGCTGAAATTAGTTGAATATATATCCAATTGCGTCGAAAACCTACGAGTATAAATTTTAAATTGTTCGCAGAATTGAGTATCCGTAAATTGTTCATTAGTTCTGTAGCTACCGTACATTGTTTCTCTACTTGTCAGTCCCAGATAACAATGTCAGGTTTATTAAGCTTGAACTTTACTGAAATTTCCACAAGGACATTCCACCAGTACATTTTTCTACTGCACTGTGGGTTCTTACATCTTTGGCCCCAGGATTAATCTTCCGATGCGTCTGATTGTTCAGTATCTTGCACATGTCTCAGTAGCACATAATACGATGAAAAACTGAAAAACTGCTTATGATTTGAGTGAAATATTCGTTTATAACTCCTCAATAACTGCACTGGTAATCACATTTTGATGTTTTTCCTGCTCCTCTGTCGCTCTTGTTTATCATGAATTTGGCAGCTATTTCCTGTCCCTTGATTACAAATGCATATCTTACAAAGTGATAGTTAGTGATCCGGTTGTAAGTGCCCTATAATTTCTTTTGACTATCAATGCTGCTCTCATCCTGAAGCTTCCTGGTAACATATGCATGCTTGGCTATCTGCTGATATGCACTCATCCTTTCATCTGACGCTATGATACGTTAGAATCATACTACCTTGTTGGCCTTGCAAACGAGGTTATCAAAACGGGAATATTTCTTGAGGAGTTGCTTTCCAAGTCTCAAGCTGTTCTCTGTTTATGTACACAGACTTGGTCAGTGGGTGTATTTCTATATAAGGTGTTAAAAAAATAGGGAAAGATGGGAAAGAAGAGGGAGAGGGGAATGAGTGAGGAATAGACGGAAGATGGGGAAGAAAGGGAAGAGGAGAGAAAGAGGGAGTGTGTGAATAAGGAAAGTTTTTCTCTGTTTCACAATCATTCATGAATATTTATCTTTTCCAAACACCAACCTTATATCCTTTGAGAAAGTTGTAGTCAGAACAAGGCTCTTCACCTATCCTGGCATACAACTTTAAGCCATCTACAAAGAAGTTTTTAATCTTTGGACATTTTTGCCCAGTGAGACCCTTATGTATGCATGTATGTATGTATGTATGTATGTATATGTGTATGTATGTATGTACGTATGTATGTATGTATGTATGTAGGTAGGTAGGTAGGTAGGTAGGTAGGTAGGTAGGTAGGTAGGTAGGTAGGTAGGCAGGCAGGTAGATAGATAGCTATACATATATGTATAGTTATCTATGTTTCTGAGAGTACGTATATCCATTTTGTATTGTATATTTATGCATCACTCACACGTGCAAGCACACACACATACATACACACACACAGAAGTTAAATTTCCTGACTTATTAGACGCACTTCCTTTTCTTGAAAATATGTCTCAGAATATCCTTTGGGTCCTATTTGCAGAGTTTGCCCGTCTATATGCTTCAATGTGTCAAAAGTATTTGTTATTGTTGCTGTTGAAGTTGAGGTTGTTGTTGTACATGAAATATTGAAATTAGAGGGTGTATATTATGCTTGTGCGGCTTTAATACTTTCACGATACTTGCCTACATGCCTACATACATACACACGCATGTACATACATGCATACATACATACATACATACATACATACATATTGAGCAGTGGGATATATAAAAAAAAACTGCCTAAATACCAATCTTGAAAACTTAGGCTATCAAAACCAGAAAGGAGAAAGCTGATTCGAAGACTACAAATTCAATCCACCACTGACTGGAACGGAAAAAAATCTGTAAAATCCTTCCATTCAAGTATATGTGAGCATGTTTAGATATGCAACTATATGCATAAGAAGATATATAAAACAAAACTTATACATCTGCACGCACACATCCATCCATCCTTCCCTCCATCCATCCATTCATACATACATACATACATACATACATACGTACATACATATATACATACATACATACCCCGTTGATGTTGAAATTCCAATGAAAGAGCCTTAGATCTAGGTTAGAAATCGACTCTTTCTGTATTGGCAAGAAATCTTGAAATAAAATTCAATATTGACATACATACATTCGCACGAACGTACGCATATATGTATGTACGCACATACATATACGCACATGCTCACATTGCGAAAGCGTGTGCTTTAGTCGTTGGGGATGTCTTGATAGGTTCATTCATCCTTAATAACGTTACCCGAAAGCAAATCATATCTTGATTATTGTAATCTTTGTTCAGACACGAATGACATTAATTTGACTCATTCTAAGGTCATATTTCACCAATCATTTCAGATAATTATTACGAATCGGTGTGAGACTGGATATCAAGATGGTGTTGTCTTAGCTTACAGTCCTTTACTCAATTCATCTAACTCTAATGAATATGCATGCAATAAATGTAGTTCAGTCTCACACCACAGTGAGAGTGAAGAAAGGGTGTGTTGGATTCGCGATCATATGGTCGTATTTTCGATTCCTGCACAGGACAGCGCGTTATATCTTTGAACAAACAGAATGATTCACGTTACTACAATGAGCATCAGTCGAGTTCATATACAGCTTTCTCACCCAACAGAGGAAACGTAACGAATATTCATATAGAAATATACACCGGACCTCAATCTGTCAATTCGTACTCATACTTATCAGGATTGGTACCACATGCACACATATGCATGTGTACATATCTACATATGCGTGTATATGTGTGTCTGTGTGCATGTATATGCATATGCGTGTGCGCATGTATACTTATATGTGTGTATGTGGGGGTGCGTGTGTGTTTGTGTGTAATTCTGTTTTGTAATGGTAAAACCCGAAGCAATAAAGCTATAAATATTAGCGCTTAAATATTGTGTTAAAAATCCCTTCGGATTGTAAAAGTAGATGGTGTTCGTAGAAAAGGCATATATAAAAATGTGTCGGTTAATAACAACAATGTTAAACAATCAATAAATAATGCTCAATATACAGAGTGTAGAACTGGAATTTGAATACGATAGAGTATGGTCTTACAAGACCTTGTTTGTTTCAGTAAACAAATCAAAGAACAATATGAACAATGTAAATGTCTAAGTTCTGCAGTTTATTATATGAAAACCAATGGGAAAAATAGACGTCGACCATATGAAAATCGGTAGCATAGAAAATGGAGACAATAGGCGAATTACGTATTAAAACAATGCTTTATTACAGAGTTACCTTATTTGGTAATAAAGCGGTGTTTTAACACATGATTCGTTAATTAATAAGGAATAAATTAAAAGTGATAGGACGACGTGGATCTTAAAGTAAAGAAGAATAATCGAAGAATAGGGACTAAGAAACTCATTTGAAAATGGATAAGAGATTTATAACGAAAATTATTGATGACAAGGGCAGTAAATAAGAGTGATAAGAGAGGTAATTACAAAAAGTTATTTGAATCTTACAAAAAAATTAAGGAAATTGGAAACAAGGGTTTGAGTTCATTGTGTCAGTTGCAAAATAGTATTGTTAGTAGAAGAAATTAACGATAGAAATTATGATGTAAAAAATACGGTACATTTAATGATAAGATAGATTGAGAATAATCTATAATATTATTCGACTTTTGCCATATGCTTTTATGGTGTTTCGCTTTAGTAATCTTAACTATGGAACGAAATCGATGGTACAGTAGAATATTTAACATAAGAAATCAAAGTTATGATGAAGAACTAGAAATTAGATATAACGATGTTTTTGTTTCTGATTTTGGCAAAAGGCCAGCAGTTTTGAAGGAAGGAATTAGTAGACACCTCGACTGCAGTACTAGAGTGATGCATTATTTTATCGACCCTCGAAAAGATAAAGAGCAAAGTTGAACTCAGTCAGATTTGAACTCAGAGTATAAAGTGCTGAGAGAAATATTTAGATGAATCAAAACAGAAATTATAATATTTATGAATGTAGAACTTCGACAGGATGAGCACTGCGGTCAACGCAATCAACGGTCCTCATTCTTTCAACATTTCAGGCCTCGTGCCTATAGAGAAAGCATTTTGTCTACTATAGGCCCTCAGAACGTAAAAGCGGACGAAATCCCGGTAAGCATTTCACCCGGTGGGCTAACGATTCTGCCAAGTCCTCATGTTAATAATAATAATAATAATAATAATAATAATAATAATAATAATAATAATAATAATAATAATAATAATAATAATAATAAGCCTTTCTACTATAGGCACAAGGCCTGGAATCTGGGGGAGGGCATAGTTGATTACGTCGATCCCAGTGTTCCACTGGT
>NC_068987.1:101449208-101454320 GCF_001194135.2 Octopus bimaculoides
CTAATGATTCTGCCAGCGCGCTGCCTTAATAATAATGAGGAGGAGTGGGAGGGGTTGGAGGGGTGAGGAGGGGAAGGGAAAGGAGGAGGAGGAGGAGGAGGAGGAGGAGAAGAAGAAGAAGAAGAAGAAGAAGAAGAAGAAGAAGAAGAAGAAGAAGAAGAAGAAGAAGAACCGTTCCTTGGGGAACAAGCATGAATCAAAGGAAAAAGTGCAGCCGAGATGATGTAAATGCATATAAAAGCGAGTTATTAATTAAAAATTTACATAAAATCATAAACAAAGGCTTCAGTCAATTAAGATAACGATTAAAATCTATGATTGTTAGAAGGGGCATAAATGGAAATTAATTAGGAACGGAACGTGTTATTTGAACCAAATGATAGACTCACATGGTGCTGTTAATTGAATTAAATAAGGGTGTTAACAAGAATAATTCTAAAGATGATTTGTGTAGTGTGGTGTTTTATGTCGGAGGTAAGCGACAGTTATGTAAGACAAAACTGAATTTATATTAAATGGTTATGAGTTCTAAGCTGCGACGATTAAATAAAATGGGAGGGCAAATCATGTTAAACTAGTCTAAAACGATTGAAGTTCTAATTAAATGTGGTGCGGTATACTGAAAGGATTGTCTTAATATGTAATAGATCATGTTACAATATTAAATCAAGGAAGTTATCTGGGTATACTCATTGCTGAAGGAATGCGAAGATAAATTCATATTTGTATGGCAAGAGATTCGCTTTGCAACCAAATGTATGCAGGTTCAGTCCCACTGCATAGCAGCTTGGGCAAGTGTGTTCTACTATAACACCGGGCCAACCAAAGCCTTGTGGGTGGATTTGGTGTACGGAAACTGAAAGAAGCCCATCGTGTATGTGTGCGTGTGTGTTTGCATTTGTCCCCTGCCACCGCTTGTCAACAGCAGGTGTTTATTTGTTTACGTTCTCGTAAACAAACACCGTAACGTATTGACTCAGCAAAAGAGAGAGATAGATTAAGTATTAAACCAGGAAATAAGAAGTACTGAGACAATCTGTTCGACTAAAATCCTTTAAGGTGGTGCCCCAACATGGCCGCTGTCCAGCAACTGAAACAAGTAAAAGATAAAAGATAAAAGATACATAATATACACATATATGTATATATATTCTTATATGTTTCAGCCCTACGGCTGTGGCCATGCTGAGGCACCACCAGTGTAATCACCTCCTAATTGACAAATTTTATGTGATTGGCTTTTGGTGAAGGAGTAAGTTCGATATCGCTGCTCTCTTTTGAGTTTCCTGCCTTGATATTGGTTCATCTGGGATCTTGGATAGCAAGAGATCACGTTGTTTCATGAAAACATCTATCCCTACTCCATAGAGATTCCTCAGCGGTTTTGGCAAGGCGTTAAATTACAGTGTGCCCTTGAAACTCAAGCTATTGCAGTATATCGTCCTCACCTTAGATGGAACAGCCGGCACTTTTGGAACAGTACAGATGCGTTCAATTCGAGGTCTGGTATAACTCTCAACCACAAAGTTTGGTGCTAGCCCCGCCAGTATCTTCTACACATATATCTCTGTATACCTCTCCCATCTTCGCTCCAGGGAGTAGAGCCGTAGCTCTTTCAGTCACTCCCGGTAGCTCAGCTGGTCCATTGATGCAATCTTCCTTGTGTAGCATAACTGAACGACCTCAAGTTCCGCTATTAATCCGACACTGTAAAATGACCACAGTTGAGAACAGTAGTCGAAACGGCTGTGGACAAATGTCCTCTATAGGACTATCATAGTTTCCTGGTCCCTTATTCTGAAGTTTCTCAGAATTCATCCGGCCATTAGCCTGCACACTGCCATCTTCTTTGTGATATGCGTGTGAAACGAGGCATCGTTACTCATATCGATCCCAAGAGCACACACCGCATATGGTTCTGGGATTTCCGCTCTTTTTGTTCCAAAGTATCGTTGTTGTGATTTAGCTGGTAGTGGAGGGCTTGGAATTTGCCTGCGTTAAATTGTATGTTGCATCCCTCAGCCCATTCATATATGGCATCTAAGTATTTCTGTAGAAGGTTAGCATCAGAAGGTCTTGGACTGCTTGAACCACTTTTGTGTCGTCGGCATAGCTAGTAAGCGTGACTGTCTGAAAGAACCACCATGAACAGCAGTGGCCCCAATACAGTTCCCTAAGGTACTCCACTTTCTATTACTGTTTCCTTGGAGAGGGCTCCGCTGGGTATTATAGCCTGGCATCTGTCTTTTAAGAAGTCAAGCAACCACACTCCGATTTTCCTAGTTACGCCGAGTCTCCGTAGATTGTGACATGTCATCCCGTTATCAATCTTATCAAAAACCGTTACAAAGTCGAGATATATCACATCCACGTTTGAGCGATTCATTAATTGTCATAGTGTTGCAAAAGTGCTGAGCGAAAGCAATGCTGGGTGTCAGGAAGCAAGTCATTATCTTCAAGGAACGCAATTTGTTTCTTCCTGACAACGCGCTCCATGATTTTGCTGACATGGGAAGTTAGTGTGATAGGTCTATAATTTTTAGCATCTGCTCTGTTACCTCCCTTATGGATAGGGTATATTATGCCTTCCTTTAACTTCTTGTATGTATGTATGTATGTATGTCTCTATTCATCTCTCTATGTATATATATGTATACACACACATACATACATACATACATTCTCTATCTATCACAGAGAACTTCTCTCGCAGACTCGCCTAGCAGACTCGCCTAGCAGACTCCCCTAGCAGACCACATAGTATTCAAAAATAGAGCAGTATAATGCAGAGTTCCATGCGACTGAGATCCAGATCTGGTAGATAAAAGTATTTCGTGACGAATATATAAACCATAAAATGTCAGGAGGTTTGAGAGGTGAATGTAGTTATTTAACCACAGGTTATCCTTATGATTGTAACCGTTTCACAGCCTTTTCATGCAATGATAGTTTCACTGTATAATAAATTATGTTTACATGTCTGCACGAATATGCATGTTACGCATTATATAATACAATTGTATATCCAGACATCACTGCAGATAAAGGAAGCTAGCTCATCAGATCGTCAGAACATCATGGTTACACGAATCACTCAACAAACCAACTGAGATATACAATTATCTCCATAGTGAAAATCTCTTCAAATATAGTTTACTGTCGTCGTTAATTATTTAAATGTGAAATGCCTACTGGAACTGCTCTTTGAAAACCTACAAAGACGGTTTTGTTCACTTGTTATGGATTCGATAATGCTTTAGTCTATAGTTTTCTTGTAACACCTATAATTCTCGGCAATATAATATCCTATTAAGGTGGCAAACTGGCAGAAACGATAGCACACCGGGCGAAATGCTTAGCGGTATTTCGTCTCTCTTTACGTTCTGGGTTCAAATTCCGCCGAGGTCGACATTGCCTTTTATCCTTTCGGGGTCGATAAATTAAGTACCACTATTTACATTATTTACAATTGACAGATAATTGTCCTCATCTTGTTTGTTGTTAGCACAACGTTTCGGCTGATATACCTTCTAGCCTTCATCAGGAGTCTTGGGGAAATTTCGAACCTGAGTTCTCATTCCTAAGGTATTTTTCTATGTTGTTGTTGTTGTAGTTATAATATTAATAATAATAATAATTATTATTATTATTGAGATCACTGCCTGGAATCGAACTCGGAATTTTGAGGTTAGTACTGTAAATTAAGTACCAGTTGCGTACTGGGTCGATATAATCGACTCCCTCCCCACTACCCCAAAATGTCTGGCCTTGTGCCCAGAGTAGAAAATAATATATCTCATTAACTGCAACCATCCACTTGCCTATAGTTCTACCTCAACTCTATGCTACATCAATACCCATCATGTAACAATTCAACTGTGTCTCACATCCCCAGACATATCGCATATATTTTATACTTTAATACTGCTCAATAAGTATTCACTGGAGAAAATATACATCCCCTACTGTAAAAGTCCTACTGAAAAAGTTCAGATTTATCGTCCGAAATACTAGTGTGTAATTCTTTCTGAACGGTAACTGCATCACATAACGTAAGAAACATTGTGAGCAATGCATACTGAACTTTTGTCTTTCTTTCTCAGGAATACTATGAAACACATATTCGTATAAGATCACGTTTAGCACGTTCCTGTACACGAGAACTTGAGGAGACCTTACTTACTATATTTCTTTATCTAGTGTTGACATTATTGTTTAGCAACAGGTTAACTCTGACTCAAAAACTCTACATTCATAAGACAATCCAGTTGTAACCATCTCGTCTTTTGTATTTTTCACACGTTGTGTAACTATCATACGGTTTTCCATTGTAAACTTTTATTTCAAATCGGTAGACTATGATTTTTGGGGTGGGAAATTTGGCTGTAGTCTCTAGCAGTTTAAATGATCACATGCAGGCTGCGTCGTTGTCTTTTCATACTGCGGTGTTTGGAGGCAAAAGATTAAAAACACGCAGGGTCATTCGGTGCAAAATATAATATTGTAAAATTACTGAGGATAATTAAAGTTGGTAATTATAGAATAATACAGAAATAAGTAAAGTACAAAGGGAGGAACTAACAAATCCAGGTGAGCTGGATTAACTAAAAATTGCTAATTATTAAAGCAGGTTACGGGTCAATAAGTGCATTTGAATTTAGCCGAGATATTTTATGAAATTATCTTATAAATATAATATAAATATATACAACAACTGTGAAAGTAGGTAGTGTAACAAATTGTCCATCAAGAGGATTGGCAGTTCGAATGAAGTCAATGTAGCTATCGTTCTGTTTATCACTACGATGACTTCAGCCACCACCGAATATTTTCTTTGTAATTACGAGGTTCTAGGTTCGATCACATAGCATCGTGGGCATGTGTCTTTCATCAAATACAGGGTTTGACCCAGTTTTGTGAGTAAAGTTAACTAGACGCAATTCAGAAGTCCGTAGGGTAGGTTGCATTTATAAATCAATAGGTTCAGCTTTGTTCCATACTGTATGACACATCATACTGCCTCGGGTTTGCGCTAAGAGTCACATCATACTGCCTCGGGTTTGCGCTAAGAGTCACATCATACTACCTCGGGTTTGCGCTAAGAGTCACATC
>NC_068987.1:101454330-101455943 GCF_001194135.2 Octopus bimaculoides
TCACATCATACTGCCTCGGGTTTGCGCTAAGAGTCACATCATACTACCTCGGGTTTGCGCTAAGAGTCACATCATACTACCTCGGGTTTGCGTTAAGAGTATACAGATCTGTGAAATTTCATCCAATAGGTAGTTCAGTTGCTTGAAGAATTGATTTCTCATCATTTACATTATTTACATTATTTATATTTGACGGATATTTGTCCTCATCTTGTGTGTTGATATACCCTGATATACCCTCCAACCTTCATCAGGTGTCTTGGGGAAATTTCGAACTTGGGTTTTCATTCCTAAGGTATTTTCGATGTTATTATTATTATTATTATTGTTATTATTATTATTAGTAGTATTATTAGTCAGGTCGTTGCTTAGAATCGAACTCGGAATCTTGGTGTTAGTAGCCCGCGCTCTTAACCACTATGCCATAGCCCGTGGGCATAATAATAATAATAATAATAATAATAATAATAATAATAATAATAATAATAATAATAATAATTTTGCTTGACTTTAACCAGTTGAGCATGTCCCTTGGTGGCTGACGATATGTGCATCTCTAATCACGAGCAGAAGTAGTGGGGGAGCATCATAGCCATGTGTTGAGAGGAGTCCTTTGTAGTTTGACTAATTCACCTTTGGAAACATGCGTGTTTTGCTCAACATCTTTAAACAAACCTTATTCAGGGACCTTTTGAGCTGAATGGGCTACTCGACCTGAAAAAAATTCTAACTGGGCCCCACCTGCGAGGTCATGCGCTGTTTATCTTGATATGAGATCACCATGACGCGCACATATGGTTGTGATGCATGTGCCTGGTGTACCCTTATCAGACGGGTAGCCATGATGGGTATATTGGGCTTTGTATATTTTACCCCAGTGTCACTTTGATGGCATGCACTGCTCTCTCACTCAATAATAATAATAATGATAATCGAAAAGCACCTTAGGAATGAGAATCCAGGTTCGAAATTTCCCCAAGGCACCTGATGAAGGCTGGAAGGTATATTAGCCGAAGCGTTGCGCTGACAACAAACAAGATGAGGACAAATATCCGTCAAATATAAATAATGTAAATAATTCCTCATCTCTTAAATATAGAACTGATTTCTAATTGTCGGCACGGGTAGAGATTCATTTACTTTCTTTACTTTCAACACGTAGATTATTTTATTATTGGTTTCAAAATTTGGCAAAAGGCTAGCGTTTCAGGGAAAGGAGGCAAGTTGATCACATTAACACCAATACTCAATAGGTACCTATTTTATCGACCCGAACGGATGAAAGGTAGAGTTGACCTCAGCGGAATTTGAACTCACAACGTACGGACGAAATGCCACTGAGCATTTTTGTACGGCGTGCTAACGAATCTGCCAGTTCGCCACTCTCAGATTACTACATTATTTGACAGTCGAATGAAAGAGTCGATAAAGCGTGCGATAGAATATAAAAACTAGGAACCCGTTACCGGCGAAGCCCTTTCTCTCTCCAGTTGTCACATCATGAATGTTTCACTTGGACAAATGATTTTCTTAGAAGGTTGAACAAATAAGTTGATAAACTCGCTTTGCTGCTATTGTCGTTTTTCTTGTTTTAGTTGTTTAAGTCCATACCA
>NC_068987.1:101456364-101459267 GCF_001194135.2 Octopus bimaculoides
AGTGTTTATTGAGCGAAAACACCTAAAGCTCCACGAGGCCCCGGCAGGGGATGGTGGCGAACTCTGCTGTATTCTTCCACCACAGCTTTCTCTCACTCTTTCTTCCTGTTTCTGTTGGGCCTGTAATTCAAAGGGTCAGCCGTGTCACGCTGAATATCCCCGAGAACTACGTTAAGGGTACACGTGTCTGTGGAGTGCTCAGCCACTTGCACGTTAATTTCACGAGGAGGCTGTTCCGTTGATCGGATCAACTGGAACCCTCGACGTCGTAAGCGACGGAGTGCCGACAACAACAAGTCGTACTGTAACAAGTTAATATTATAGACAGAGTAAGCCCTCGATTTCGTTCCATAATTAACATTTTACTTCTGAACGTAAAGTGAAAATTAATAACAACTCTCAATTGCAAATGAGAATATTGACACCATTTAAAGAATGAAAGATTTTTAGAAGTTTCAATATATCCATATATTTCATGGCTTTCTATAAAATTCTAACCATCTTACAGTTTTCAAAGTAAGCGGGGAATGTCCATCAGTAATGGTAATAATAAAAATATATAAAAAGCTGGGGAGCAAAGCTAACTCTAACTAGCAGCAACTAAGTAAAAGTGACGAGTGTTTCGATTCTTTGCAGTGTCAGGTTCGAATACTGCTCTGAAAAGCATTCGAAAGAGCTGGACTGTGAAACAACTCGTCACAAATACGTTACGGAAAGAGATAGATGTTAGCCGTATTTTTACACACACACATATATATATATATATATATATATATATGCGCAAATTTTTCTAGCTACTGAAATAATTCAGCAGCTGAAATGGATCAGAGGATAGAGCGTAATACAGTCACAGAATTTCGAAAACTTATTGTACGAGTGTCATTTATATTTTTGGCTCATTCTGGTGGGCTGATGAGGAGAATTAGATTCATTGTTATAGCATTTTTCTTTGGGTTCAGTATCACATGAGAACTTGATAAACTCGGCATATAGGAAAAATTTATTTGTTTTTTCATAGTAAGCAACCATCGCTGCTCTACGTTTTCAGTGGTCATAGTCAATAACCAGTGTGTGTTAAGTTAGAAAAGAGTTAAAATCTACACCTGTACCTTGTTTAAAATGCTGATACTAAGCTATCACATTTGTGCTGCACGAATTCACACGAGTAGAGTTTGACTTCATCGTCCACGGTTTTGCTCGATCATAGAGTGTTGAGTTTAAACAATGCCAAATGCGAATGAAATAAAGATAACTCACACATGTGCACACATTAGTCTTAATGCAAGATTACTATTCTAAAGTAAGTTTAAGAATAACTGTAGAAAAGAGTATTCAAAAGTAGATGCAAATTTATTATAAAATATTTTGAATGAGATTTTTGGTATCACCTCACTCAAACATGCACACCACACTCACACTCACACACACCAAGTATAATAAATACATACAGTATAAAGCTCGTCGTCCCGCAGAATTACCCAATACTCTTCGGTAGCATTATTATATACTTCCAGGTTTATGTTTGGACACGGACTTCTTTCAGTTTTCCTCTATCAGATCCACTTACAAAGCTTTGGTCGGCTGAGGCTATAGCAAAACACACTTGCCCAAGTTACCGCACAGTGGGACTGAACCTCTAACCATGTGCTTACGGAGCAGACTTCTTACCACGCATTCACGCCTACGCTCACATATAATGAGATTGGGTTAGCTCTAGAAACATAGAGCAGTGTTTGGATTATACTGATGTTTGCTTTTGTGGTCCATAGGATATTTTGCGTGTGTTTTACATGAGTAGTCTCTACTGTCTAACATTAAGCATTCGGTATTTATCAATCAAAAATATATCTGAAGACGTAACGATATAATAATAATAATAATAATAATAATAATAATAATAATAATAATAATAATAATAATAATAATGTTTATCATCTTCATCATCATTATTATTATTACTATAAAAAGTGTGACTATGATGAAGAAGACGGTATGTGTATATATGTGTTCGTATGTGTGTGCATGTGTGAGTGTTTGTGAACTTGTGTTTGTTCCTGTAGATAAGTGCGTGTGCCTTTGGCTGTATAAGTGAGAGATGTGTTCTAAATACATACCATAAAGTTTATTCGTTTAATGGAAGCCAAACGTTCATCTCGTCATTACAGAAAATGTTCTGTTCTATATAACGCGCGCGAACACACAGAAACACGTACACAAACGCACAAGTATACCTGCGTACGAACAAATATACCTATATATACATACACGCATAAAAGCAAATAGACACATATACATATAGATATTCACACATACAAACATTACACATCGATGTATGTAAGCATATGTACGTAAATCGACACACATATATCTATCTATTCCGAGTAATTAGGCGTAATTCTATTGATATATTCATGTGAATGGCCAACCACATGATCGCTTTTACTCATAGACGAATGAGTAAATGAAAAAAGAGAATGAGTGAAAGAGCTGAAGGGAAAGAAAATGATTGCTACTGTAAGGCTGAAGGAGTTAGAACGTAAGTGTGTGGTGTGTAAGAATGTGGTAGAATAATTGGTGAGAATACAGAGGCGAGTAGATATTTCCAAATACATACAGAAACATAAATGATTTCATATAAAGCAAAATGGAAGTCAAATGAAGCGAGAATTGAGAACGAGGCTCGGAGATATAATAAGCTTTAGATGGGTCTTTTCACACATGTTTAAACCAGAATTACATATTTATGTGCGTGTGCGTGTGTGTGTGTGTGTGGATGTATGTATGTGTGACCTATACATATTTGAGGCGTGTATGCATATATGCATGCATATATTTATCAATATATATGTATGTATATATATATATATATATATATATATATATATATATATATATATATATAT
>NC_068987.1:101460091-101460598 GCF_001194135.2 Octopus bimaculoides
TATATATATATATATATATATATATATATATATATATATGTGTGTGTGTGTATTTATGTATCTATGTATGTATATCTATCGATATGTGTGTCAATGTGTGTGCATGTGTGCGTGTGTGTGTATATGTATCTGCATGTGTGAATATCTATAGTTACTTATATAGGAAAACACATTTATGCATGTATGTATACAAAGGTTTGATCGCCTAACGGTTAGAACACCATGATGCGTATGCATGTAAGTCAGCATGCTTGATTACACTCTCCCACACACATATACACACGAAAACACAGACACATACGTATATATACATACATACATACATACATATATACGCGTGTATACATTTCAGTTTCTCAGTATATAGGTGCACGCTGGTGCACATGCATTTACAGTCACACGCATGCGGGCATACAAGTACTTGCATATACATATATACACATATACACACTCATTCAGATATATTTTTATGTATATATATATATATATATATATATATATATATAT
>NC_068987.1:101461434-101463473 GCF_001194135.2 Octopus bimaculoides
ATATATATATATATACACATACCCGGCGTTGCTCTGGATTTAAATGGTTTGATTTGTATATGTGGTTCAGTTAAGTTGAAACATGTGATACAGGGAAGTGCAGCATTGACGACAAAACATTCGTCGAATAAATGAAGGGCTAATTCGACTAAGTGACATGTCATGCATATGTTTGGAAGATTCGTGGCCCTAACCTAGTCATTGAAAAGTGGGTGGGTGGGTATGTGATTTTTGAACGCACCAAAAAGCGCTCTATGAGTATGCTCTCCTTCGCGGCTATCGGCGCTGCCGCTACCAAGCTGAACAATCAGTAGACATAGGAACTACATCTATGTTTTAAATTAAGCCTGTTGGCGCGCTCAGCAGCACTGAATGAGAGAAATCTACATGGAAGAAATGACGTGGTAAGGGAATGGGGTGGCAACGCAGCGTTTGAAAACAGTATGTCACGTGATATTTCGGTCTGGAATCAATAGTCGTGGCTCAGCCGTGCACTCCTTCACGTTAACAGCATGCGAGCATTGTGAGGACAACTCAGCTCTCAAACCTAAACAAGTCTGCATGCAGCGTCCGGGCACACCAGGTTACAATAAGGACACAGTCTCTAACTAACGTGATTGGGTCATAGACACCATAAATGGCAGATTAATGTACATGCAATCTTTTAGTTTGTAATCAATAGCTGAAGAATATTTGTACGGGCTTCGTCTATGCTTAGAAGGAAGACTTTGATACCGAAGCTAAAAGAAAATAGCTGAATAGTTGCTCAGGATTTAACATGTTTTAGCATATTTTTCATAATAAGCATAGTGCGTTCCAAACGGATTTTATTCCAACAAATTGCTACCTATGGTACTATTGGAACAGGCTATTATTGCTACCACTAAGACAACGCAATTTGAAGTCTACATCGGTTCGTTCATTTAATACAACCTGGTTATATCATTTCAGTAGCTTCCTTTTCCAGTTTGAACGGAAGCAATGCGTGGACCATGTAGGCAATCGTAGGTACCCATGGAAAGGGGATTTTTCTGCCACCAGAAAATATACATATATGTATGTATGTATGTATGTATGTATGTATGTATGTATGTACACACACACACACACACACACACACACACACACACACACACACATATATATATATATATATATACATACACGCACGCGTGTATGCACATAAATACAAAGCAAAATGGAAATAAATAGTACTCGAATGCCGTAGGTAGTGTAATATGCCTTTAATGAAGCACTAACGGTGCAAAATCTTCACACACTATTACACCAGTGTTTCCCGTTCCCGTTTTCTCACTCTTTCTCTATACACACACATATATGTATGTATGTGTGTATGTATGTATGTATGTATGTATGTATCCGCAAAACAATAAACGTTTAGCTGACCGCTTGTATATCGACTTTCATCACAGGTCTGCTTAATTATAGATAAACATGAGATAAACACCAATCCTACCACGAACAACAACACCATTAACAACTAAAACTTCGATGAAATATATTTAGCTGCAAGATGCTCAGTGAAATAATAATGTATTACATAGGTACAAGGCCAAACATCTTGGGTGAAAAATGAGAGTATAGTCGAACAAGCTGATACCAATGTTTGATTAGGAGGTTATTTCATCGAAATCAAACGAATAAAAGGCAAAGATGACCTCGGCCACATGGCCACATCCCAATTAACGACCGACTCAATGACCTTACTTTAATACCTGGTTTACTTCGTGAATCTGAACTTAACAACCACCACGCCACCGTGATGTGCTGATACCAGGTGAAGACTAGAAAATCAACGAACCCATAGTAAGATATGCAAAGTAGTAGTAGTAGTAGTAGTAGTAGTAGTAGTAGTAGTAGTAGCAGACCAGGTATTGGTGCTTGTAGGAATACGTGGTGGTGGTGATGGCGGCGACGGCCATGGTGATGGAATTTGTGGCAGTGGTGACGATGACGGTGGTGGTGGCGGTGGCAGCGGTTGCGGCGGTGGCAACGTTGGTGGTGGTGGTGGTGGTGGT
>NC_068987.1:101463508-101464815 GCF_001194135.2 Octopus bimaculoides
TGGTGGTGGCGGTGGTAGCGGTGGCTGCGGTAGCGGTGGCTGGAGCTGGTATCTGCGGACGCAGTGGCTTCGGTCGTAGTGGTGGTGATTGTGGTGATGGTGGCGCTAGTAGTAGTAGTAGTAGTAGTAGGAGGAGGAGGAGGAGGAGGAGGAGGAGGTGGTGGTGATCGTGAATAATGGATGCTGATCATAGGACTTGGTGTTTAAACATGTCTGAGGAAGCCTGTTAGTTGTTATTTGTAGCGGTAAGATATTTATAATTCAAAAACTTTCAAACACCATTTCAAATCATATGCACAGTTCTATAGATATTTCTTGTTAACTGGCTTTAAATTCGACATCGACTTTCACAGCTCACTTTCACGTCCAAAATTAAACTAAACATTGTTCAATAAGATGGAAATCCGATATACAGTGAAAATCTTAATAAGTTTGTAACCCTTTTTCTTAAAATGCTGATCAACTCTTGTAATTGAATTAAGCTATTTCTTTTAAAACGATATTGATTTTGAAAGAAATTAAAGTATGTTGCGTAGTTATTGAAATACATGCTGAAACAGCACTGGCTACTACATTAAGTGTCTCAAAGACATAAAAGATATGACGAATTAAGGTTATAATGTGGCGTGAATCAGGAAATTGCCTACAGCCTCTCTTCGTCCGTCATCTCTTATTTCCAACCTCCCTCTCATACCACTCCTGTCCCTCCTTTCCTTTGTTAATTTCTCGGTGCGTATTGTCTATATATATAATGATTTATATATAGAATTTTAGTATGTATTTCTTTAATTCATTTTCGCTTTTGCGGCTGAGACCGAGCCGGAGTCCAGGCTGCAATGGTGACTCACTGCATAAATTAGTATAATGTCGAATCTGTTATATATTCTGGAGTTAATTCTATATTTGTTTTGTTGAACAACGTTAGTGAGTAAATCGGTGAACTGTCTGAGGCTGTTCTGCTTTTTTTTTTTTTACATCTTGCCGATGGTTGAACCTGTGTTTAAATTCCCTAACAGACGAAATTCACATATGAGTGAACATGGCTGTGTGATTAACAAATTCACTTTCCAGGTACGTGGCTTCGGGCTCAGTCCCACTTTGTGGCACCTTGAGCAAATTTCTTCTACTGTAGAACCAAATCGACTCAATACGTTGTGAGTTTTGTAGAAGGAAACTGGATGGAAGGCAATCGTGTGTGTGTGTGTGTGTATGTGTGTGTATAAGGACACACACACACACACACACAGATATATTTCCATGTACATGCATATATATAGATATGCATGTGTATATATATATATATATAT
>NC_068987.1:101465304-101470465 GCF_001194135.2 Octopus bimaculoides
GTGTGCGTATGTGTGTCAATGGGAAAGAGAAAAGAAGAAAATTGTGTTCATAGCTGGTTAATTCTTTTCAATGATAAGTTTATTTTTGGCCTTTTAAAGAAATGGCAAAAGCAGGTATGATTGTTTTGAAGAAGTTGTTTTTCAAAAAGAATCTTTGGTGTCATTGTCTAGTAGGAGAGTGTGGGTGCGTTTGTGTGTGTGTGTGTGTGTGTGTGCCTGTGTGTCTGTGTGCATGCGTGTGTGTGTGTCTGTGTATTTGAAAGGTGTGTCAGTGGGAAGAGGAGGGAAGACGAAGATTCTGTTTACAGTTTACAGTTGGTCAGTTCGTGCAGTGACAAGTTTATTCTTGGCCTTTTTTATATACGCGTGTCTTTGTGTTTGTCACCCTACCTTCCTTTGACAACCGGTGTTCGTTTGTCTGGCAAAACAGATCCGATAGAATAAGTTCTAAACTTCAAATCAAAAACAAAAAGAAAACCCAAAAAAAAAAAACATTTGTTTGACTGGAAACCTACACGGCTGCGCTCCAGCATAGCCGCAACCCAATTAATTAAAAAAAGGAAACTATTTAAAAGAAAGTGTCCAGAATAATTTATAGGTTTATGTTTATATTAATTGATAAGGTAAGATAAGCAGAGCTCATAATATTTATGTCTTTCCAGTCTCGTAAGAGCTTTGCAGATCATGTTCAGGTTCAACTTCTGTAAATTCGTGTATTATGAAGGTAAGACTTGGAAGAAGAAGTAACTCCAAAGAACAGCTGTTGTCATTAGAAAGGTTTAGTTGAAGTATTTAATAAAAGAATTTTAGAGATGAGACACTTTAAAATGATAGGCAGAGAGAAGATGGCGTTATAAAATGGAATTGTGTAAGGGAGTATGGTGATATCTTGTTTATAGTGCAGAAGCCATATAAGAGTGGTTTTAGAGTTTCAAACTTGTCGACTAGGGTCCCGGTTATCACTGGCAGATATTGACTTGTCGGGTGTCAGGCTGAGCATCATTAGGAATTGGTCTGATCTCCCTGGTGAATGTTGGTGTTGATAAAATAATTACAGTGGTGCTTCTTCTCTAAATAGCTTATAAAACAAAGCAGAAACTTTTACTTAAATCAACACACATTCACGCACATGCCCACACACATTTCATTCAATTACTAGGAACTACGCATGCGCTGCTCGATCAGGCGTTAATTCAGGAGCAGCTAATGCATTGATTACCTGAGGACTTCGGTCTCTTCTCCAAGATGAGAATGCAGCTCAAAACTCGCCGTTTTAATACCCATGTCAAGATCCAGAGAGAGAATCGCAGAAGGCCCTCGGCTCGAGCACACACAATCACTTTCAGGTCGGATTCCAAAAGTGGCAGGAACGCTGGGATCGGCGTATTGCTACGCAAGGGGACTATTTCCAAAGAGATAATGTCAAAACTTAGGTAAACAAGTTGTTCTTTATTTAACATAACTACTCCCGGAACCTTTTGATACCACCTCGTATAACTAAATCCGTTTCGTCAAAGAACAGCTATCCATTACCATTGTATGTACAGACACACACACAAACACATACACATATATATAGTAAAGACTATTTGCCAACATAATGTGGTAGTCCTGGATGGGACGAATGTAACAGTTGTTTAGCCCCAGGAAACGTCGTTTCCAGCTGGCTATGCGACACAATATATGTGCCCTTATATTTTCGAACAGGGGAGCTCAGCACCCCCAACCTGCACAAAGCAACACCAGTAGGCCGGTTTCTGAGTTATTGCCTTTTCTCAGCACAGAGTAGATATTCGGCTAGACCACGCTGCTGACCTCCCGTCCGAAAATATATAATTTTCAAAGCGTCACACATCACTGATATAATAAATAGAACTCCGTCTAGCCGAACAGCTACTGTGTGCTGAGAAAGAGCAATAAGCCAAGAACCGGTTCAAAAATGTTACTTTGTGCTGTATGGGGGTGCTGAGCTGCCCTGTTCGAAAATATGGGGACACAGAT
Source organism: Octopus bimaculoides (assembly GCF_001194135.2). Taxonomy (NCBI): domain Eukaryota; kingdom Metazoa; phylum Mollusca; class Cephalopoda; order Octopoda; family Octopodidae; genus Octopus; species Octopus bimaculoides. The sequence continues at coordinate 101,467,306 of NC_068987.1, forward strand.
ATTGTGTCGTATAGGCAGCTGGAAACGACGTTTCCTGGGGCTAAACAACAGTAACATTCGTCCCATCGAGGACTACCTAATTATGTTGGCAAATAGTCTTTACTTTAACGTATGTTATTGAAAATCTCCCTTTCACAGATTTAGAAATAATAATGTTTCTTATTTCTTTATTGCACACAAGGGGCTAAACGTAGAGGGGACAAACAAGGACAGACAAAGGGATTAATTCGAGTACATCGACTCCAGTGCGTAACTGGTACTTAATTTATCGACCCCGAATGGATAAAAGGCAAAGTCGACCTCGGCGAAATTTGAACTCAGAGCATAAAGACAGACGAAATGCCGCTAAGCATTTCGCCCGGCGTGCTTATGTTTCTGCCAGCTCACTGCCTTAATAATAATGTTTCTGTTTATTAGATCAGTGAGTGTGTTTCACTATGAAAATTATATATTTTCGAACGATTGTTCAGCAGCGCCGTCTAACCGAGCAGCTATTCGGTGCTGAGAAAGAGCAATAACCCAGAAACCGGTCCAGAGATGTTTTTTTTTTCTACTTTAGGCACAAGGCCCGACATTTTGTGGGAGAGAGCCAGTCGATCAGATTGACGACAGTACGCAGCTGGTACTTAATTCATCGACCCCGAAAGGATGAAAGGCAATGTCAACCTCCGCGGAATTTGAACTCGGAGCGTAAAGACAAACGAAATAGCGCTAAGCATTTTGCCCGGCGTACTAACCTTTCTGCCAGCTCGCAGCCGGTCGACAGATGCTGCTTTGTGCTGGATGGGGGGTGCCCAGCTCCCCTGTTTGAAAATATAAGGACACAGATATTGTGTCGTATTGCCAGCTAGAAACGTCGTTTCCTGGGGTTAAACGACAGTAACATTCATTCCATCCAGGAGTGCCACATTATGTTGCAAATAGTTTTACTTTAAATTACTGTTACTGTATATCTCCCTTTGAGAGATTTAGAAATAATAATGTTTATATATATATATATATATATCATGCAAATCAGCACACAAAGAAGCAACAAGAGAGAGACAAGTTTAAATAAATGGGATGTCTCCAGTTTTGTTCACAGAATTCTTAATTTTTTTTTCTTTTACTAAACAGTTTGAAACTTCGTGTATTGGCGTAGTTTATCACGCTAAACACGGTTGACTTGCAACATTTTTGACAAAATTTCGTATTTTAGAAGTTATTTCGTGTTAAACTTGTCCTATGCTACTAGTGTATGCGATAGTAATGGAAGACCAATAACTTCCGGGTCATCTCTACTAAATGTCACCACTCTGCTCTATTTTATTTTTGTTTACTGCCTGTGTTGCATATTACACGCTTTTTATTTTTATCGCATACAGCGGTAGCTTTCTTCAACTGAATACATGTCGTTGATTGGTTAAAATTACCCAAATACGACAATTTTAACACGAAATAACTTCTAAAATACGAAATTTTGTCAAATGTGTTGAAAGCTCGCTGTGTTAAGCGTGAGAAATTATGCCAGTATATGAAGTTTCAAACTGTTTAGTTAAAAAAAGATAATTAAGAAGTCTATGAGCAAAACTGAAGTGATCTCACACATGTATTAGTTGAAAAGTTAAAAAGGGAAATATATATAGGTAAGTAGGGATGTAGGTAGGTAGTGAATAGGTATACATATACATACTAACACGTTTATATATATCTTGATCATTGAGGTTTTTGTCGATATTATTGTCCTGTGTAGCCCCAAATGAACTGTAAAAGACCAGTCGTATGATAAAATGTTACCACCATAGGTATACCTTGTATCGTAGCTTAGCCCAGAGCGACACGTTAACGGGCGCGCCACTTTTGGGTCTTCTGTACAAGCCAGTACAAGCCGTATTTCTGGGTGGGATGGAAGTCAACTTCGCTAGCTGCAACAGCACACTCTAGCTACGCCACTGAATATAACTTGTTACTCTTAGGTATTGTTTATCTCTGTCTACATTAACCAATGTGTCTTTCATTTTAATGGCATCAGAGTGTAATTTTGAGAGACAAATAGCTGCGGTTTCTTGCAGGTTGATTTATTCTGCTCAGTCTCCTTCGTTTTCTCGCTTCATATGAAATATGTGTTGTCAGTTGATATTAAGTTGTTCTAGCAAAAATGAATGCTACACCTTTCATGTTAAAATTTCAGTAATCTGATCTACCAAACCATCATTACCACCAAGACAATTTCAATGTGTGAACGTCTTTTAATATAATTAATACCAACAAAATTTTAAATTATGAATTTAACAAGATAAAGCAAATTAGAAATTGAGTCACTTTATTCTATGTTACAGTAATGCTTTAAATATTTCTGACAGTTTCTGGTAATAGAGATAACGAGAAAGTTTAGTGTCAAGGAATTGTGCCTGAAAAGAAACATCATTTGTTTTATGATTAAATATTAAATTAATGACTCGCTGGCGGGAAGAGAATAAACGTGCATATGTGAATGTGTAGGTATGTGTGCTCAGGTGTTTGGGTTATTGTATCGGAGTATGCGATGAGAAAAGGGAAGATATGTTACGTACATGTAAGTATGATTAACGGTATTATTATTGTTGTTGTTGTTGTTGTTGTTGTTATTATTATTATTATTATTATTATTATTATTATTATTATTTGGTAAAGGTGGTGTATAATTTAAATGATAAATGTGATAGAATTTGGATTTTATTCGATATATGGATAAATTATGGATTGTATGTTTTAATTATGATTTTTAACTAAAACTGTTGCAGAAGCAGTGATAGACAAAACTATCGTCATACAATCTGGTTCCGTGTGCGAAATTAAAATGGAAAAAGGATACATGGAAGCCATTACATGTACACATTCAATTACTATGTCTGTGCGTATTATATAATATTTTTCAGTTATACAAACACACATACGCAAATACTCAGAAATACACACTCATACATACACATGCATATGTATGTATATATATATACTACATATAATATGTAAAACACATATATAGAAGTTATATATATATATGTATATATATAGTTCAAAAAAACAATAACAAAGAAACAAAAAAACAACAAAGTGAGGACGTGATATGGATAGTATTATTGGACGCTCAGGAAAGGAAAGATATATATATATATATATATATATATATATATATATATAT
>NC_068987.1:101472808-101476176 GCF_001194135.2 Octopus bimaculoides
GTGGAGGCAGACTAAATGCCGCTGAGGGTTTTCCCGGTAGGCTAAGGATTCTGCCAGCTTGCCATCTTAATTTGTGTGTGTGTGTGTTTGAGTGTGTGTGTGTGTGTTTGAGTGTGTGTGTGTGTGTTTGAGTGTGTGTGTGTGTGTTTGAGTGTGTGTCTTTGTGTTTGAGTGTGTGTCTTTGTGTTTGAGTGTGTGTGTGTGTGCGTGTAAATATATATGTATATAACCTAATCTTTTACATGCAAAAGTAAAACACAAACTCAATGAGAAGGAACCAAGGATGATTCGAAATTGAATTTTGTCCTCTTGTTTTTATCTCAGTAATTCAAATAATGAAGATTAATCAGTGTTGTGCGATCGCCAATCAATTTAGTAGTCGAATAAAATTATTTAGCTAAGTATATTTATAGTGACTTGTCTGTATAACTTAAAACTATTTTAGCACTAAAAGATACACACTTATATCTGTCTATCTATCTACCTATGTATCACACACACACACACACACACACACACACTCTCTCTCTCTCTCTCTCTCTCTCTCTCTGTATATATATATATATATATATATATATATATATATATATACACACACACTAGCAAACGCACCCGTCCTTTGGGCGGTTTAAGTTGCTTTGGTGGTATTTTTTCAGTTTGTTTCAGGTGTCACCTGAGCTCAGCGAGCCGTGTGCTCGGTGGTATCACCCATGAAGTAAATTTGAAGGAATCGGTGTTCAGCGTTGTTGACAGGAAGAATAGAACCTATCCGATGATACTTTCGACCCTGAATTTTGAACGTTGGCATATATTGGGGTTATGAATTCTGTATAAATTGCTGCGAATCAGTGTGTTGACCAAGTAATAACGAGAGAAATGGCTGCGAAGTGTTTTGCAGGTCAGGCGAGCGAACCTTTCTATTTGAGCAGCATAGGATATTGGATTCTCAACTCACTTGTGGACCTTGAAAAATGGACATATTATAAACATATACCATGTAACCCCTGTGGGGTTTCTGCGGCTCTTGCGTCAGCAGCACGCACTCGATAGGTTCCACGCTGTTCTGGAGTAGTTGCAGCTCTAGCAGCAGCAGCTCTTTTCAACAATCCATAAGACTTCTAGTCCTCAGTTTTCTTAGCCTGCCAGCGCTGCTGCCTTGCCGCTGCAGAAGACTTTCTGTCAATGCGCGCTCTCTTTTTAGGTGGCATGCTTGTATTATCTGGAAAAGGAAAATGGGCTTTAGTGTCCCAAGTGATTATCTATTCTATTTATTATAATCTAACAAAACCCCCTTTATTTTGTTTTTCCACATAGCGCCGTATAAAGTAACAGCGAATACCGCATAAAGTGAAATTGGTATGGAGCTTTCTGAAAGATACGCATAGCTTTCGCTGGTGGAAGCAGAACTCTTCTTTAAAGGTTGATTCTTTGGGATGAATCATATGTTATTGTTTAAAAAAGGCTAGAACCTCGATACTAAAACATTTGAAACAATGGACAACAGTCGCAATATTATAATGAATGAGTAAATAAGCTTCCTTAAAGCGAAACAACGCATTGGTAGGTAAACAAAGGTATTAACAAATAGAAAAGAGGAAATGGAATATCACCTTTCGAGTAACCCAGAATAGGTAAAGGTAAGCTGGCCAAAGTTTAATACAGCTTAATTACGGAGATTAAGATTGTTTAGTATTGGATATTCATCGCGTAGAGTGTTCCTAGTCAATTTAATCACAGTCAGAAATGGGGTCAGTCGAAATAAATAAATAGACAACGTCCTTTCCCTTTTGTAACATTCTCTAACCAAAACTCAAACAATACACCGAAATATACATATGAGAATATATAGAAAGTAATAATACAGAATTACACCCTACAAATACATAATAAATTTTAAAAGTGTAATAACTATGAAGAAATAGCATTCTCTACTACGATGTATAGATTAAAAAAGTATGGAAGATCTTAAATACAAAAATCTATGTACATAGCGAATTTGGAATTTTTTTTTAATTAACTTAAACATTCAATTTACATGAAAGAAAATTACCGCAGACATAACATAGGTTGTGCTATAAATAACAGCTAAATAAAATTGTTTAGATAAATCTTTTAAATTAACAAAGATTTATTTACAAGAAAACAAAATAACAACATCCAGGTCTTGGTCTCTGACTGGGTCATCGTGCAGGTGAACAGTCGAAGTAAATAAATAAACAAAATTCTTTCACTCTTATAAAAAGATTTTAAAAGTATGGAAGACCTTACATAAAAAAGGCAATGTTCATTTTCGTCAATTTACGCGTGAGTTCAGGGCAAAATGTTATAGTACATGAGCATCCTTGGAACTTGGAGGCCCAATAGCCCAGTGGTCAGGGCAGCGGACTCGCGGTCATAGGATCGCGGTTTCGATTCCTAGACCGGGCGTTGTGAGTGTTTATTCAGCGAAAACACCTAAAGCTCCACGAGGCTCTGGCAGGGGATGGTGGCGAACCCTGCTGTACTCTTCCACCACAACTTTCTCTCACTCTTACTTCCTGTTTCTGTTATGCTTGTAATTCAAAGGGTCAGCCGTGTCATACTGTGTCACGCTGAATATCACCGAGAACTACGTTAAGGGTAAACGTGTCTGTGGAGTGCTCAGCCACTTGCACGTTAATTTCACGAGGAGGCTGTTCCGTTGATCGGATCAATTGGAACCCTCGACCTCGTAAGCGACGGAGTGCCAACAACAATCCTTGGGACATAACTATTGTGTGTGTAGAGTGTGGAGAATATCGGCTGAGAATTGTACAAATGTGTGCGTTAGTCATTATACGCACATACTGTGATTTATATATAACAGATATATATGTGTGTATATATATATATATATATATATATATATATAATGTGTGTGTGTGCGAGTTTCAATATACTATAATATTTGGTTATGGTCCTTAAAGTACCTATCAAAATTAGGAAAATACGACAAGAAACTGGAAGATTTCAAAATAATATATGGATCTATTAAAGTAAATAGTTATACAGAAAATAGGAGCTATTTATGCTGTATACATTAATTGGTTGTTTTAATTTGATTTGGTATATTCTAAATATCAGTCCTATTAATTAAAATTCAAAAGCTTCTATCTAACATATACATTGATACATGTGACTGTGTGTGAATGTCTCTGTATACGCTCATACACACGCGTGCGCACACAGACATGTAATTAGGGGGAAAGTAATAGTGAAAGGGGCATAAATATATGTATGCACATCCATACACGTATATAGGCATTTATATAATTACATATGCTTATATGTTTTTGGGGGAGGAGAGCATGTGTATATGAATGTATATATATATATATATATATATATAT
>NC_068987.1:101476914-101477646 GCF_001194135.2 Octopus bimaculoides
TATATATATATATGTATGTATGTATATATATATATGTATGTATGTATGTATGTATATATATACGCATGTATGTATGTATGTATTATGTGTGTATACACACATAAAGCACATAAGAGAAGGTGAACTAATCAAATAGTAGATCATAATTATCTCTGGTAAAACTAAAATATAACGTTTCATGGAAACAACTGAATGCATAAGACCGAAATAGCAATTATGTTGCCTCGTATGTTGTTCTCGCTGTTATTTACCATGTTGTAGATTCCTCTCTCATTTATATATTGTTGCTCTTATTGATAATGTCGCTGTTGTTGTAGTGTATTTGCATCCTTTTTGTTGTTTCTGTAGGAAAATATTCGATGTTTTTATAGACTTCTCTTTAAGGAATGGTCATGTTTCTTGATATCTCATGTTGTCTGTTGGCCATTAGTTTGGCAAGGAAACACAAGAATCCAGAAATAGATTGTGTCTGATAATTGTACTGATTTCTCAAAGTGGTAGGAAAAAAGAAGAAACCTTTCTATTTTAAACTTTAGTCATTTACTGTGTAAAAACTAAGTATAATGTCAAATATCATTACAAGGAATATGCTATAATATGACTTGATAGTATAAAATATATCATTAATTGTATGACATGTATATGTGTGCGCTCGTGTGTGTGTGTAAATATATATGTGTATGTGCATGTACGTATGCATATGTATATATATATATATATATATATATATAT
>NC_068987.1:101478894-101480366 GCF_001194135.2 Octopus bimaculoides
ATATATAAATATCTAGCTGTGTAGTCCGTCGTTGCTGAACAATTTTCACAATAGAGTGCCTTTATTTAAAGTTTTTGTTCCCTGTCACATGAAATCCCCGACAGATAAGCCTCTTGATCAGTAGGAATTTCTGCATCATTTAGGTTAATTTATAATATCTCGGTAAGTAAGGTTTTTTGTTTTCTCAGGACGGGTTATCTGGGACAAAGTAAAATATCTCGCTAAACGAAGTCTTTCGCTTTTCCATTTGGTGCAAAGATTTAAAATTTGAGTTTTTATTTCCTACTTTTGAACATTCAAAGTAAAGCTGACCATTGGAGAAGCAGAGCTCTGAAACATGTAAAATGTCAACCTAAAAGTTTTATCCTTGCGATTCGTTGACGGTCATGGCAAAACTATAATTAACTGGAACTTGAAGTCGCTTGAAGTGAAATGGGACGTCGTCTCCAGAGTCCATACTCCTGTGCACTTATATCCTGTACATATGATGGTGGTGGTGGTGGAGTTAGTGGTGGTTGGGTGGAGGTTTAGATGGCGGTGGTGGTGATTGGATAGTGAAAAGTATATTATTTTAACTGAACTAATTTTTTTTTATATCCCCTATCATCTAACGCCTGCGCATAAGTGCAATTCCGTAAAATATTCACGCATATTTACGTGGCAGATATATGCAATTTAATTAAAGGGGGTATCATATGTACAAGATATATTTTTTTTTAATAACACACAAAAACCGTTAGATTCACTTCAACATTTAAATTTAATTTGTCAAAATATTTTCGTCGCTTTGAGACCGCGACCTGTTCACTGACAAAATTCCGTGCTGCATCTCAGAATTTTGTCAGTGAACAGGTCGCGGTCTCAAAGCGACGAAAATATTTTGACAAATTAAATTTAAATGTTGAAGTAAATCTAACGATTTTTGTGCGTTATTTTAAATGTCTTATAAACACCTTCGACGCTGCAATTGTTTTCGTTCCAGCACACGATCTTAGATTAGGTCACTTGCTATGCAAGTACATCTCCGTAATTTTTTTTAGTTTTTGAGAAAAATGGAAAAATAAGAGCGAATATTTATTTTATGTGTACTGTGTATTAAGTCTATAAAATTGCGTATAAAGTGTATAAAGTATATATATAAAGTGTATAAAGTATATATATAAAGTGCATCAAGTAATTATCGTATTCCAATTTCAATGAGTAGCAGATAAGCAACGGTCTTTCCATACAGACACAACACAGACTAGGCTTTCAGGCATTTTTGATAAAGTTTACAGACATAACTCAGTAGGTTTAAAATTAATTCCGTGAAATATTCACGGATCCCGCTAGTATATATAATTCTGTACATATGAGTTATATAATAATAGTAATAATAATAATAATAATAATAATAATAATAATAATAATAATAATAATAATAATAATAATAATAATAATAATAATAATAACATATGTATATATATATATAT
>NC_068987.1:101483355-101484347 GCF_001194135.2 Octopus bimaculoides
ATATATGTATACACCTATGTATATATATATATGTATATATATATGTATATATATATATATGTATATATAAATACATATATATACGTATACATGTATATATACATATAATGTAATATATACATACATACATACATACATACATAAATATATATATATATATATATATATGCGCAAGTGTGCTGATACGTGTATATTTGTATGTGTGTGACTCTGTGTGTGTATGTTTGTGTGTGTGTGTGTGTATCTATCTATGCATCTATATATGTATGTGTGTGTATGATATATGCGTCTCTGTAGGCTCTAAATAGTTGTTGTGGCCTCTGTTTGACTTTATCGGCTTCTGTTCTATTCTTGGTGTTTTCCTTGCTATTGTTTGTGTAATCACCCTGATATAATTTGTTTATCAAACCTGACATATACAACCATTGCAATATTGAATATATTACTGTGTTGCAATTGTTTATCGTCAGAAAGAAGCATCGCCAATGATCAGAATCCGAATGGTGATGTGGGAATACGTGTGTCAAATATGGGATTACATATGGTTTATGCGCTAAGTTCTAACCGTGCCTTATTATTTGTCTCGCTTGTTAATGCTACCCACTTTTGTATTTTTATAGAAAATCTGTGAAAATTCTGAGAGAGGGAGTTTATTTATGAAGATTGACTTAGCATATATTGGGATTGTAAGTGAAATAAATATTCTTTTGAAGGGGAAAAAAATTAATAAGCTGTTGTGTTTGTAACGGAAAGTTTTGGTCACCTTGTGGTTACCTTAGAAAACATTAGAGTAGATTGCTGTTCACGCTGGTGGGAGTGATTTGAATGATGACCACTTGTTTGTGAAACGAAGCTCGTAACCATACGTCTGTCTGCGCTCACGTTTAAAATATAAAGGTGTGTGTGTATGTATGTGTGTGTGTGTGTGTGTGTACATGCATACATATCTGTATATATACATACATACATACATACATATATATATATATATA
>NC_068987.1:101484546-101488890 GCF_001194135.2 Octopus bimaculoides
AGAGAGAGAGAGAGAGAGAGAGAGAGAGAGAGAGAGAGAGAGAGAGAGAGAGAGAGAGAGAGAGGGAGTAGTATAGTATTTGCAAATGCCATTTAGTTGGGATAAGATGCAAAATAATAGCCTGTTTAATTTGTTGGGTCACTTTCATCTGTGTATCCATCGACTAAAGCTATCGTTTGTCCCTCGCTTCTGTCTGCTTCATTGCAAGGTTGTTTAACATCTCAATTGTGGGAAAAATTTGTTGATTTGAAAGTATAAGTGTTATCCTTAAAAAAGAAATGTTATAATAATTGTGATTTTCTCATAAAACTTACCTTGTATATATATATATTTGCAATCACATGTAAGCGAAGTCAGCGGATAATGACCACCATGGTTCTGTGAATAAATGGATTGACCGATCCTGAATCTCATGTTGTATTATAGGTGAAAGAAAGATAGAATCCCCATTGTGTGAGGAAACGGATCCTTTAGGATAAATGTTTTGCCATAAAAATAATTATGTATATAACATAAACGATACAACAGGGCGAGATCAAAGCAAATAGATATACAAAACCACAGAATAGTAGAACCAACAAATAGCCAATAGATTGCCGAGGAATCGCACGTGAATCGATTGTTTCGACATGCAATTTTGGTTCAGGCAAATACATCCACTTCCAAACCAATAAATGTACACAATTAGTTAGAAATAAGTTTCAAGAAGGTTCCTTTGTAGTTAAGTCAGCCGAGTTGTGCTAACTATTATGGCTTAATGTGAACGGAGCCAGCGGGTACAGGGAGCCATTAGGTTTAAGCAGTCAAATATCTCGAGATTTCCAGGTTTTCTGTCAGCTAACAATGCTTTAATATCTAACATCGTTTAAAGTGTTTTATATTGAGTTTCAGGTGATCCGACATTGAAGAGAATGGAGGATGCTATTATGACATTTGTACTTTCGTATACACCTACGTGCACATAAATATGTATATGCGTGTGTTTGTGCTTGTGTGTGTTTGTTTGTGTTCCTATCCAAGGTACATGTATATAGAAACACATGTAAGCGCGCTCTCACACACAAACACAAGCACAAACTCTCCCTCTCTCTCTGACACACACACACACACACACACACACACACACACACACACACACACACACACACACACACACACACACACACGCACACATACACGCACACACAGACGCACACATGTACATGCGTTTCTGCGTGCACGCGCGTGTATGAGTCGATGTAAGCATGTATGTACGCATGGTTGGTAATAATTTTTGTCGCATAAAACTACAATGTTCCGAATACGCATTCGTAGAAAATGTTTTGATGATAATAACCACGTTTTTATTTATGTATCTGTGGAGGCGCAATGGCCCAGTGGTTAGGGCAGCGGACTCGCGGTCATAGGATCACAGTTTCGATTCCCAGACAGGGCGTTGTGAGTGTTTATTGAGCGAAAACACCTAAAGCTCCACGTGGCTCTGGCAGCGGATGGTGGCGAACTCTGCTGTATTCTTCCACCACAGCTTTCTCTCACTCTTACTTCCGGTTTCTGTTGTGCCTGTAATTCAAAGGCTCAGCCTTGTCACACTGTGTCACGCTGAATATTCCCGAGAACTACGTTAAGGGTACACGTGTCTGTGGAGTGCTCAGCCACTTGCACATAATTTCACGAGCAGGCCGTTCCGTTGATCGGATCAACTGGAACCCTCAACGTCGTAAGCGACGGAGTGCCAACAACATTTATGTATCTACATTTATGTCTGCATGACTGTATATATACACTTTTCATTATGCATGTTATTCCCATGTGTACAACTACAACTTTATGCATACACACACACACACGCACGCGCACACACAAACACACACACACATATGCATGTATGATTTTTCATTGAGTTTTATTTAATTTCTTTTTAAGGGAGTCCGAGCCGGTCGCTAACAAAGTGACAAGACTTTTGTTGCTAAGAGATTTCCCGGTCTTTGTAAATATGTGGTTGATTCGGTGTGTTGGTTGAATTGTCGACGCATTTATTTACATAAGAATCTCACATAGAGACCTTTTGGAATGTGTTATTGTGCCACTAATGTCTTTATTGCTTTACTAATAGACTGGATTTGGAAAATCTGCATCAGTTTCGTTTACTCTTTCATTGAGAAACCGAGTATTTCTACGTTTTTGTGTAAATTTGTTGCTATATAACTTAATGAACCTATGATGTGAGGTACAAATGATAATTCGTATTGAGGGCACTAGAGCTGTAAGTTCCGCATTCACATTCACATTCACTGGGCAGCTGACCTCTAAAACAGTGCATGAGTTTTTTCCCTGTCAGGTATGTTATGTTTGCCCCAGTTTGCTGCTTTTATTGGAATGTTCCATTACGATTCCTTGTTTATAAAAGTGTGAATACCGGCTGGTTCTAACATGCCTTTGATATCAAGGAAATTCTTTCCTTCGGATAGCATTATAACTAGTTCTTGCAGCTATATCATGACTGAGGGACATGTATTATCTCATAGACAGTTTGGGCAGCTGCTGATGATATGGGTGATATGTTCCACACTACTATAGCAGAGCCGATATTTTTCATCAAAACGTAGAAATTTAGTGGTATCTTTGTCCCACTTGTTTATCAGGTGTTTAATAGCTATCACATGGTCCTGGATAGCAAAATCATATCCTAAGAGGTGGAATGTAATGTATCTGACACAGATCTAGGAGAGGCCACACTTCTTGTAAATGCAGTTAATATCATCTAGTTTACGAGACATGTACCCATGCATTGCTTTTAATTGGTATGATGCTTGCTTCTCTTCCAAGCTTCTGCGTAGATAGACCAGTCCAGCCTCCTTTGGGTCACATGAGACAATAGTATTTTCAGAGTAGCTGCTCAGCAGTCCTCCTCTAACTCTGCATTGTTAGTGGTTGCTTTTTTTTTTTTACATTGTTGGAGTGAAAAGGATTAAGATATTTTCAAATATGGAAAGGTCCAAATAAGGTAGGATTAATGGGGTTGCCTCAGCCTTTATCCGATGCAATTAAGTTATTTAGGAAAGAATATATTAAGCCTACTTTGGTAAATTATTTTCCTTTTTAATTTGTCCATTTTTGAGCTTATTTTTTTGATTTGTTTTTGTGGATATCATATAATAGATATTTTTGTGTAGCGATGGGTGGGATATGAATGATGATATTTTTATGTATTTCTAGAATTGGTGTTTATTCTGTTACGGAGGTAGGTTGGTTTTCTAATTCTAAATATGCTTTATTGGGATCGGTTCGTGCGGTTGCTCAAAGTATTGCTTATGAAGTAAGAATGTCTTTAATTTTAATGAGTTGTTTGTTGTTAGAGTTCTTGCTCTCACTTTTGAGTATGCGTGGAATGAACTCATTTCTTTCTTTATTTTTCCAGCAGGCGTTGTCTCAGTGATACAATGCAATTTTTAAAGACCGCTTGGACTGACCTTGTGCCTCTACCGCCATCATTTCTTACCATATGTATGCATGTATATGTATGTATGTATATATGTATGTGTGTGTGTGTGCTTGTGTGTGTGCGTGTGTGTGTGTGTGCGTGTAGTCCAGGTAAATTTCTCTCTCATACGTAATTAATGTGTGAAAGGCATAATAGGAATTTTGAAAGAAACCGCTATAAAAGTATTTTTCAAACTTCGGGTGGCGATGGGGATCCACCAGAGTACAATAGTCGCCAGAGAGGTCCAACAGTAAAAATATGGTTGAGGACCACTACTCTAGCACGTACTCAGATAAACTTATCACAATTTGCGCATGCGGGGCCATCTCTCAAGCACGTATTTCTCAAGTTTCTTCTATGTAAATGAATGACCTATTTGCCGTCAACACCAACAACGCTCACTCCTATACATTCCACACTCCTTTTAGTTTTTGCCTAATTTTTTCACACATGTACCATTCACATATCCTACACAACTCGCGTCAAACATGCGCTACTTCTAGGAACGTAGATCTCAAAAACTTTCTTAAATAACAACTCAATAACTTTGAGTCCTCCACCAGCACAAAGGTACAAGCAGTCCACATACTAAAACGACAATCTCGTACTATAATTTGACTTGTTTTGGATAACCCTGAGATAAAGCTCTTAAGATAACTGCAATAGCTAGGTTTCGCATTTGCTAAAGGTTTCTCAATGTTAGCTAATTCCGAAACAGTAAAAAGCTGTTTTCCAAAGACTATGTTTCCTAATCAGGGCTAGGAAATACTCCAGACGTGAACATTAATTAACTCTTTGCAAAGATCGCTTGAGGGCCACTATAGAATATAGATCCCATATATATATATATATATATATATATA
>NC_068987.1:101489221-101489973 GCF_001194135.2 Octopus bimaculoides
ACATCATAGCCCTATGTTAGTTCAATCGATTCTGTCTGTGTACAGTTCATAAATTAATCATAATAAATAATGTTGAAAATAAAAATAGTAATAGTAATAATAATAATAATAATAATAATAATAATAATAATAATAATAATAATAATAATAATAATAACAACAATTTTTTCCAAAGTTACAAAGTCAGAAATTTGTAGAGTTGGTACACTCAATTATATCGACTCCAATACTTGGCTGTTGCATAATTTTATCGATCCCCGAAGGATGAAAGACAAAACAACTATTGGTGACCTTTAAACTCAACAAGTGAAGAGCAATAATGAATACCGCAAGGCATTTTGCACAATGCTTTAACAACTCTGCCAAACCACAAAAATAATATATTAGGCTGATATAATTGACTAAACCATGATACAAATCATTTCTGAAAGAAACGCTGGCACGTTGAATCTAATTTCCAGATTGTTCCTACTGACTTGTATATAATAGAAAAATATTAGACCTGTACTTTCCGCATTGATGATAAATAAATGTATTAAATAGTCTATTTTGATTTGATGGCATTGCTAGTGATGTGCACATGTACACAGAGAAATGGTGAATATGTATACAAGAACGCCAGATATGACGCCATCAATGCATTTCTATTCTATGCAGAGTCAATAATAATATTTCACACTGCATTACGTGCATAAATACCCCCACCACACACACGCACACACACACACACACACACACACACACACACACAC
>NC_068987.1:101490133-101491778 GCF_001194135.2 Octopus bimaculoides
TATATATATATTTATATATACACCATACAAACATATACATTCGGCTGTCTCAGAAAGACAATTTTGAGCTTATCATGTCAGTGTAGCTTTTATTGATAGATATATATTCCCAAATAATTTATCGTGGATCTACAAACAGTTGTATAAGGCGTTGTATAAACAGTCTGACTAACAGAATATATATGTTTCTAATAAGGCAAAGCCAAACTGCTTTAAATATGGAGCCTATATTGGTCATTTGTTGTCTTCTGGGGTTTTTTATTGTGTGTGTTGTGTGTGCGTGTGTGTATATGTTCATTAATTTGTCATTTTATATGTAATGCGTGGTGAAGTTGGTAGCGCACCCGATAAAGATGTTTTGTTCAGATGTTTATTTGCATCCATTTTTTGTCTGAGTTCAAATCCATTTAGAGATATACTTAGTCCAGGAACAGAGCCCGTTTCTAGAGACCGAACTTGCAAATGGGTTATTCAGTCAAATTCTACAAACGCAACAGTAGTAATTGCAAAATACTACCTCACAAGCACAATGCGCCTGTTGATTGGAAACCGTTCTAATCCATTCGAAATATGAAGCAGGCGAAATGAAAGAAAATGTTTCTTTATGACAAATGATCCTTTGTTGAGTTGAGAAGAACATGTCAGATAATGCTATACTGGATAGTAATGGCAGAAGTGCCTTTGATTATAGGTCACCAAAGTCAGAGCTCACTTGAGGATAAATAACAATGGCTACCCACCTCTACACATTATACTCGGGACAACACGCTGTTTTGAGCTTTGCTATTAACAGTTACAACGATGTAATTTATAATTATACGCTATAGTATGACACTTTAATCATTACATTATATGTCTATATTATTCTGTATTCTGTTACTAAGATTGCTGCATGGATGCCAATATTATTATTATATTATATGATATTACATTAGAGGTGGTGGCTGGCAGAAACCTTAGCAAGTCGAACAAAATGGTTAACAGCATTTCTTCAGACTCTTCACGTTTCATGTTTCGCCGAGGTTAACTTCACCTTTCATCCTTTCTGGATCGATGAAATAAAGAACCAGTTCAGTAGTGAAGTAGATATAATCGATTTATTCTCTTCCTTCAAAATTGCTGGACTTGTGCGAAAATAGAAATAATTATACTACATTGCATTACATTTCTAGAAACGAACTGGCAGAATGATTGGAATGTCGGATAGAAAAAAAATATGTAATATTTGTTTCAGCTCTCAACGCAATGATTCGGGTTCTTGCAGAGATCATATTTTCGGACTCGATAAATGAAGCAGTAGTCAGAATAATGGATCAATGGAATTGTTAGTTAAATCGTCTGCCCCGAGCTTTTGTTTTCACCTCATCACTTTCTGAGTTCAAATTCGCCAGGTTATTATATTTCTAGTAACAGTAGGTTTATAACGAAATATTGGCAAAAAGGAGAAAGTAAAAGAAAGGAAACATCAATTAACTGACGCTAGGATTTTCACACATGCACAAACAGACGTGTGTGTGCGTGTATGTATATGTGTGTATGTTTGTGCTTGTGTGTGGGTGTGCATATGTATGTGCGTGTGTATCTGTGTTTTCACACACACACACACACACACACGCATATATATATGTATATGTATGTATATATA
>NC_068987.1:101492715-101494795 GCF_001194135.2 Octopus bimaculoides
GATATATGTATGTGTGTATGTATGAACGTATGTATGTAAATATATACATATATGTATGCATATCTATATATGTTTAGGTATATATATGTTTGTATATATGTATAAATATATATACATATATGTTTCTCTCTCACTCATTCTCTTTCTCTCTGTCTCTTTATATATGCATATGCATACACATTCATACACACATACATATACACACATATACACACATGCACATATACATACATACATACATACATACATACATACATACATACATACATACATATGTACGTACGTACCATGTATTGTATATTTTCCAAGACAGAGAAACTTTCTGACATGCATGGTAGAACTAAAATTACGACAGGGGTCAGAGTTTAAGGCAGCCGTAGAATTCCACTCAATCGAAGAATTCAAGTCATCTTTAGTTCTTCTACGGACCAAACGTTCTATAGAAATGCGATTCTGATTTACATCCCGGGAAGTATTGTTCGCATTTGTTATTTTAGTATCGTTACATTTATTAAGATCGCTAACTGACACTTGAATGAAATGAACGCTTGCATTGCGAGCCGTGCTACCACCACAATGACTGTTGCCAACATCATGAATAAACAACAAAAGTGAGCAACAGCCGAAGT
Source organism: Octopus bimaculoides (assembly GCF_001194135.2). NCBI lineage: Eukaryota > Metazoa > Mollusca > Cephalopoda > Octopoda > Octopodidae > Octopus > Octopus bimaculoides. Next base: position 101,493,345 of record NC_068987.1, read on the forward strand.
TAGAAATCAGAATAAACAGCAATGTTAGGACTGTATAACAAAGGCATTGTAAAAGAGCGGTTGTATAAAATTCTGATCTCCTTTATGGATTATGGACATGCGTGATATTGCGTACACCCGCGTTAGTAAAAATTACCCGACTCTACAGGTATAATAATGAGTTTGTATATGTTATGTATATGTAAATAAGTTTGTGTGTAAGCAAGTGTGAGTGTGTATGTACGAATGTGTGTGCGAGTGTGTATGAGTGTATATGTGTGTGAGGATGTATATAGAATAATCTGTCGGTGCTGTGTGTGAAATAATTTGATTAGCCTATACCATGGATAGATTTAAAGCAAACTAGGCGTGGTTGAGTGGTAAGAAGCTGGCTACTCAACCACATGGTTTCGGGCTCAGTCTCACTGCGTAGCACCTTGGGCAAGTGGTCTTCTTCTATAGCCTCGGGCCGACCAAAGCCTTGTGAGTGGATCCGGTAGACGGAAACTGAAAGAAGCTCATGGTGTATATATATGTGTGTGTGCGTGTCTGTGTGTTTGTTTCTGTGTGTTTCTGTGTGTGTCTGTGTTTCTCCCCCACTACCACTGCATGACAACCGGTGCCGGTATGTTTACATCCCTGTAACTCGCATGTGTATGTATCGCCGCATCTAAAGTCTAAACTAAACAGTCGTATGCATAAAAAGCAAACAAGAAAAATCAAGGTTAAATAAAACAAAATAATTAATAAATAAAGAAATGCACAAAAAACATCACCAGAACAAATAAAACAATAGACATAAACACACACACACACAAGTCACAATCAAACATACATACAAAAACATTTACATGTGTGTGTGTATGTGTGTGCGTGCGTGTGCGTGCGTGTGCGTATGTGTATGTCATATATATATATATGTATGTATATATATCCCCAATCCCACAAAAAACAATCTGACATAGAAATCAAACCAAAAACTATCCCAAGCCATAAATGAAAATCAGAATTCTTTTATTAGCAGATGGTTTATTTAGCTGTAACAGGAAGCATCTATCTTGAATTGGTAATAGAACTGGCATGTAACAAGACTCATCAGGCTGGACTACAGGAAATTACTGAGATCAACAGAAATGCTAGCAGATAGAATGATCCAATTTAAAGATATAGGAAATTGCAAAAGAATTTCAACCAAACAGGCTATTTATTGGTTATACTGTCATTTTGAAGTTGGGTTTGTAATGCGTATATGGATATACGTGTGTAATCATTGTGTGTGTGTGTGTGTGTGTGTGTGTGTGTGTGCGTTCGTGCATGCGTGTGTGTGCGTGTGTACAGATGTATGGGCGTGTTGACTTTGTGTCAGCGTGTATGTAAATATGCAAACGTATGTTTATATACAGTACATACATACATATGCATACATACACATATATGTATATATATATATATATATATATATATATATATAT
>NC_068987.1:101495080-101502084 GCF_001194135.2 Octopus bimaculoides
ATATATATATATATATATATATATATATATATATAAAAAAACAAATATATATATATATATGCATATACACACATATATACATCTACGTTTGTGTGTTTACAAACACACATACATCTATATACAAATAGCTACCTACATACACACTTGCATGCTTATACAGATAATTGTGCGTGTGTTTGTAAATATGTGTATGTGTGTGTGTTTGTGTATGTGCGTGTGTATGTAACTGTATATATGTACTTTCTAATACATTCATTCACTTGATTATTTCCTTTCATTTATAAAGACGCGTCCTACTAATATATATTACATACACGTATATATATCTTGATAGATAGATAGATAGATAGATAGATAGATAGATAGATATGCACACATACAAGTAAACACACAAACACACAAACATAGTTATGTATATGAATATGTATGAGTTTTCCATGGTTATTTGTACTTAAAACATTGTATTAAACAAATAGACGATTATTCGGCTTACGATTAGAAATTTGTACACATTCATACATTTGTGACAACGTTCATATAGAAACAGTCACTTTCGTAAGTACACACACGTTTACATAAATACAAGCATTCATATACACATGCACACACACACGTTTATTTACATATATATATATATATATATATATATATATATATATATATATATATATATATATATACATACATACATACATACATACATACATACATACATACATACATACATACATACATACATATACGTACATCATTAAAATAAGAAAAGAAAATATATATTGTATAACTGGCTCTCTGTCGTTTACGACCACGAGTGGCTGCAGTTGTTCTAATCAACGGTACCACCTGTCCGAAAAATCACCGTGCAAGTGGTTGAGCACTCGATAGACATGTGTAACTTTAAAGTAGATTATCAGGGATATTTAGCGTGACATATTATGTGATATAGCTGACCCTTTGAAATACAGATACAACTCGTTTTTGCTGGCTGAGTGAACTGATCAATGTGAAATAAAGTGTCTTTCTCAAAGACTCAACGCGCTGCCAGTAATCGAACTCATGATCTAACAATCTTGAGCCGAGTACCCTAAGCACTAAGCCACGCGTCTATATAAATGTGGTGTGTATGCGTATTCATGTAAATTTGTATGTATTTATTTATTGATATGCGCACATACATATATAGATATAGACATAGATATACTCACACACACACACACACGTGTGTGTGTGTGTGTAGACATACATTTATACACATAAATTTATATATGTATATTTTAGTAACTTATACAAATTTAAATGTCAAACAATTGAAGAGTAAGTTATTCTTTATCTTCCATAGTATTTGAAACCTCGTTCTATCTTTCGGAAATCATAACGTTTATAATAATTTATATTATAGGCACAATTCCTGAAATTTTGTTGGCGAAGTCGAGTGGATTACTCACCCACCCCATTGCTTAACGAGTACTTAAATCATCGATTGTGAAAGGATGAAAAGCAAAGTTGACGTCAGCAGAATTTGAACTCAAGATGTAAAGACGGTCGAAATGCCGCTAAGCTTTTTATCCACCGTGCTAACGATTCTTCTAGCTCGCCGCCTTTATGATATTTTAATGAATTATTTTCATGACATGGAGTTCTCAAAAGATACCCTCAAAAAATATATTTCTTGAAATATAATTGTGTCCCAGGTACTGTTGATGATGAAGGTATAAAAATTTTAGCAAGCATGATTTGATAACAATAATAGAATTATTTCTCATTTTCTATGGTGTTTGAAACCATGAACATTTTCGAAGTTACGCATCTTACATTAGGAATTTTAATATCCCTTTTGTCGGGTTTTCTGCTCAATTCGTCCTTTGTTTCGAAAGTAACGATTTTAGAATTTATCCAAATTGCAAAATCTATAAAGAATACGTGTTGAGGAAAATAGAGTTATAAAAAGCCATGGAAACATTGGTTCGAGATAAAGCCTATACAAGAATTAAATATTTGTCAACAATTGGCGACACGTGAGTAAAAAAATTTCTTAATGCATCTGGAGGAATTTTGGCAAAGAAATTCGTTCACTCAAGCAGATTGCAATTGGAATGGTATAACTTTGAATTGCTGCAACATTACCCACAAACGACAATACTGCTCCTTTTGTTTCTTAGTTCCTTCTAAGTCTTCCACACAATCATAGGTCTGTGTACAATATTGTGAAAAAAATGCTGAGGTTCTGAAGCAGGTGAAGTGGAAATTATGTAATGAGTGAGTGCACAATGCCTCTCAGTTACATATTTGAGGTTCGTGATTTGCTCTTACAAGATCCCAGGTGTAGCTCTATCATTAAACTATTGGTGTTTCTCGGGTAACTTCAGGCAAACCTTGCTTGTCATCTCACATTGAAAATCTACTTAGTAGTTGGGAACAGGCCTCAAAGGAACGTACATTTGCAGAAAAGTGCATTAAAAACGTTTTTTTCAATCTAAATGAGAGATGCATATCATAGAGATTTCTTAACACTCCAGTTTACAAATGTTGAACTTCAGTTAGAGTAAATGTCAGCTATCAAAGGACAAAGAGTTCGGAGATGTCAAAATAAAAAAGAAATACGAATTGTGTAACTTAAATACATCTCATGATGTGCTTTACAAAGTTCATCCAGACTTTCACTGAATTATAGAAAAAAGTAACGAGCTTTCTAAAAATGCCAATCTAGCTCCCAAAAAGTAATAATATCAATGTAAATGCAACCATCCCTCAATCAGTACGAGCCGAATCCAAGATGTACAAATCAAAAACTTGTTTCTGGATATTTGGCAACCGGACAAGGCTAAGAACCTATAAAATCATGCACATATGTATAAAAGTATGCTATTGATGCATCGCAGGCGAAATCTCTGGAGAGATTGGATACGCCTGCAGTAGGTTGTCCAGGTTTCGCATCCACACAATAATGTTGTTAAGACACATGCCTGATAGACTTCAACTTTCGATGGTATTTTGATGTATGATAATGAATCAAGCCTCGATTCAAGCCTCAAAATAACGCATTGTAAGCATTACAATGTTTATAACTGCACCCCATCGTCAAATGTAGTTAATATAGATACTGTACACACGCGCGCGCACACACACACACACACAACATACGCACACATGTATGTATCTAAATACATAGACATATATATCTGTACAAACACGCACACACATATATGGAGGCATGTACGTATATCGTTACTCAGTGGATTATGTAACCAACCTTTTGATGAAACAGGTTGTGAAACCATTCGAATATCGTAAGTGATCCATCCACCCCTGCATTTAATTTCGGATAGAATTTCAATTCAGTAAAAAGTTACGTGTCCTGCAAATATGCTACATCAAGTCAAATGTTGACCCTTCTATATTGAAAAGCTGAGTGTATTTTAAGACTTAACCATATTCCTGTCTTTACCATAAGTGCTGACATAGAGAATGGTATGAACGCCATATTCACACATTTCTAAAATGGATAAATTGTCTAAGATAACTATGTCGCTAATACGTTACCATAACAATTTTCCGGATTATTTAACCTGTATTGTACAATAATTATATTGTATAATATAAAGTATATTATGTAATATTTCAGTGGTTTCTCTCTTCTTCATTAGGTGTTACACTCGCGCAGCATACTTAGTTGCGCACGCGTTCGTTAAGGGATAGGAATTTTATAACTTCTAGGTATATATGGATAGATCAATAATAAACGTACTTGAACAGTGCAGTAAATTACTATGAACCGAGGCTGAAACTGTACTGTTGTCATCTCACTGTAGCTGACGTAGTTTTAGATGTCCAAGTTGAAGATAAACACCATCTATGTTGACTTCATGCGTGCCTTGAGACGGAAAACGTTACGATGTCTACTCATTTTGTGAGGGATCAAAATAATTTTTAAAAATTATAAACAGAAATAATAAACAAAACACCACCACTCTACTTTGGAAATGTTGAATATCATGTGGTCGAAGACCTACTAGAAATCGTAGCTATCACTCACACACTCTCTCTCTCTCTCTCTCTCTCTCTCTCTCTCTCTCTCTCTCTCTCTCACTCACTCTCTCTCTCCTAATACTCTGCCAACACGAAGGAAACAATGAATTATGTAATATCTGGTCACATTTTTGTGAAACTTATTCTCTGCAGGTGATGATAAAAATCAATACATTTAAACGCATTTAATTTCGATTTAATTCTAGAACAACAATATTCACTTTAGATATAAAATATCATTTGCTGATCAGAACTGAGGCGTTCTGATTGGTCCACCACAACAGTGCGGCTGAATTGCCGTACAAATGCTTAGAAAAAACAGTAAAAAATGTCGACCCTGCTCTTCTTCGCTGTTAATTTTTAGGTTGTCTGCGGTGTTTACTGCATCGTATTCCTATTTTCCTCAAATTCAATTGTCTGGATTAACTTCAAATTCTCATATGGAAATCGATTTTCGTTATTGTTTCTTACTAATTGGAAACTGCAGAAAAATGTCAATTCGTTCTATGAAGGAATTTTTCATAATTATCATCGGCATGTGATCAAGAAAAAGAAAAAAAGGTAAGATCGAAATTGTGTTCAGAAGTGGCCAGTTTTAAAAGAAAATTACCACTTTTGTCATATACTTGTTTCGTTTCAAATTTTTGTTTTATCTTGAGTTACGGATATAAAATTCTAATACTCTTGGAAGGCAAAAAAAAAGAAGAAGAAACGAAATTTTTGATGGAATGCTTTTGACGTAGAGCCATACAAAACGCCAACACCATCATCAACAACCACGCCCAGCGAGAAACCCACCACCGCCATCATCACAATAGTAAAAAAAATACTAAACCAATGCAGTTGTTTCTACGCGTTTCATGAATATCCTAGAAATATCTATCTTCGGATATTCAAAACGACGGTGCAATCACGGGTAGATTGTCTTTGATAAGTTTAGTCTAGTTGATAGCAAAAAAGAAACACGAACAATACCACTATCACAACAAAATAGCATTAGCACCATTTAACATAGCCCACCCCATCATCCATCATAACCACAACAAAAACAACTCCAACAACCACATCTCCACTAGTAACTGTATTCGTTAGTATTACAATAAGTATTGATGAAATGACTAATGTACTCAAATGTAGTCAATTAATTGAAATCACTGTAATTTGCCGAGAGACAATTGCCAGCGATTTGCAAAGAAATTTCGAGAAATTAACAATTTCAGAAAAAAATAATTTACATGCTTCCAGAGGAAGTGTTATCTTTGTTAGCAGGCAAGGTTACAGCTACAGGCAGTTATCGATCTAATTAAAACTCACCAGTGAAGCACAGTCAAATTCAGTCGACCCAAATATGTACATAAGTATGCAATGTTTAAAAAAATTGTGAAGAGTTAGTGGTCAGTAATAATTTTGTGAAATTAAAAACGTATAATTAGCAAAATAATTTTTTTCATATCTCATGCCATTCGTCTACTTTAGCTATTTTCCTTATCTCATTGTGGTGACTAAGGAAGGAAAGTAAATTAATTCACATAAAAGAGATTGTCAACGACTGTTTCACCTTTGAAGCGATGGAAAGGAGAACGATTAGTCAATAGTTAGAAAAGTCGAAGATATTGACATTTCTAGGTTTGGAATACACCGAAGCGCTTTTCCAAAATTTTTCGTTATTCCTTTTTTTTTGTCCCTGAAGATATTGCATATAAAGACTTGTACATATGTGTATGCATATTGGCAAATATATAAGCAGGAAACACAAGTGTCTACTTGGTCAATCAAGCTGATTGAATTATCAAGCTGTCTGCCTGAAATCACGACCAAATTCTAAAATATTCTAAAATATGACAAAATGGTTCAGGATTCCTTGTATACAAGATACCATAATATATAATCGGTATAGTCACGGCTGGAATGCCTCTCTTCTAAGGTCTACTCGATTAAAGGTGATCTGTATTTAAACAGCAATATACCACCTATATCCAATACTCGTCCGTTTATTTCAAATATCAACCCTGTTTACTTCAAATATTACCTAACACATACAAGCTAAAGTATAGGTACCTAAATGATCACTTGACCAGTCAGGAATTACTACCAAATCTTCCTTGAATTCTATCTAGCAGTCTTAAAAATACAAGAAGAATACAGGATCACGGAAAGAAAGCCGGTTGAACGACATGTTGGCAAAATATACACATATTACTCTTAAGCGATTGAAATCAGTTCACAAAATTACACTAATACTGTTTATATGAGAGTAAACTATATTACAGTGTGCAAAATACATGTACAAACACTAGCAAACAACACTTGAAGTAATTCACAATTGATGCAGAAAAACACCCGATGCTCCAGTAAAATAACAATGACTTCATCATTAACTATGAAAAAAGGAAGTTTCATTTTTATCACGCTTCTCAACATCAGAGGATTGTACAGAATGCATTTTACAATAAACACTTGACACGCAAAACCAAACTTTGTAAACATGACACATATAACCTGAAAGTTCTGCAACAGAGTATGGACGGCATTAAATGCATATTTATGGAAATAAAAGATTTTATCATTACAACTGACAATGACTTATCAATAATTCAGGAAATATTCTTAGTGTCAGAAAACATAACATTCCAAACAAAATTCCCAATACACACACTCTTTTACAAGATTGTGCATATATTATATATACATACATATGTGTGTGTATCTCTTTCGCTCTCTATGTATGTATATATGTGTGTGTATATCTTTGTGTGTTTGTGTGTGTATATATATATATATATATATATATGTATATATGTAAAGTAGAAATTTACAGAAAAACAAAAGACGAAGACAGGTGTATAAACAAAAAGCAGGTGTATTAGTTTGACGCTCCGGATTGTGAGAAAGTCTTTCACGTTTCGAGCCTACGCTCTTCAACAGAAAGGAACACGAGAAAATAAACAGAGAGAGAATTTTAAAATCTTGTTGAGCTT
>NC_068987.1:101502235-101507235 GCF_001194135.2 Octopus bimaculoides
TATATATATATATATATATATACATATATATACATACATACTCTTTCACAACAAGGTGCTCTTATTACATACATTCAACATATAAATATCACAAATGTAATTCATGGACCAATAGCAGCCGAAACTGCACTAGAAATGTAGTCTTTTAAAATGAAAGTCAGCCACACCAACCTCATTAATAACACTCGAGCACATACATACCACACGCGTATACATATGTGTCAGCAACCTCGCCAACAGTGCCATCAGGTTGCATACTCAACACCAGCTTTTGAACATTTTTACAAACCTTATAATAAAAGGAAATTTCAAAGAAATCAACCACACATCCTGGTTATCAAAAAGTACGTAACAAAGAAGGAAATATAATATCATCACAATTCTTTGTCACTTTGCTTACTAAACAGCCACACCAACACAAACAGATTCTTCACCATGCCAACTTCAAAAACTCTTCCCGTGGATCACTTCTTCCACACATCCCCATTTTTGGATAATAGTAACCCTATTTTCTGTGCACCACCTACCAGTTATCAATATAACACACTCGCACATTCAATGAATAAAGCAGAAGCACTTTTACAACCTTCAAAAAGCACAAGGGAGTTTCAGCAAATATTATAATCAAGCTTTTCAGAATTCCGTAACATTTCAATGACCAAAATAGACATTGCACAGAATATAGACATTGCACATCAACAGAATATTTGTAAATGCATCCAACAAGACAACGTAAACAAATGCAATCCTTATTCCCTACCAGAAATAACCAATCTCATAAAAAACAGAGATAGCTTCAAACACAATGTACCAAAATCACAACCGAAATAAAACCAAGTATCAAACGGCTAAACAAGGAGGAAACAAACAAAAATGATGAATAAATAAACGAAAGGATAATAGAAAACCGGCAAACATTTGTATGTAGCATAAACCACAGAACTAACACTAAACCTCTAGAGTAATTAGGGTTATCAATAACTACAACGTTCACACTATATTTCTTGTCACAATAGCAAACTCCATTAATACAACCACACGGCAACATGAACCAAAATGCCTTTATCAGATATTTCTCGAAAACCAGCCGGAAAATCCTAGCAAGAGAAGAACACAAAATGAAGAATTCACACGTTTCACTTAGTTTATGATTTTTGACTTCTTGTCTCCAGACAAAAGATAAAAGAAAGAAAAAAACAATGGAGAAATCTAAAGAACTCAAAATTCTCAGGGCAAGATAAATCACAAGCAGTCACCTGAATCAGCTAGGGTTTGGTTGCTCCACAGCATTCATGATTATCTACAACTGCTCGCAGCATCATATTCATAATACCAGAAAATGGAAATTTGGTAGAATTATAGTAACTGTAATTTCCAATAAAAATCCAAGTGAAGTATAATCATACGGATCGTTTACTTTCTTATGAGAACCTTTGAAAATTCTATAAAGATTAATACTTAACATCACTTTCACTATTAACTCATGTCAGCCTAGCAAGCTTAAAGAACATCTAAACACAGAAGTAACTGGAGTATTGTCTCTGTCCACTAAAAAATTAACGATACAATACCAACAACAAGCGAGGAACAGCAAACGTGAAGCTTTGTCTGAATCCGTCTTGATCACTTTCTTTTGTATCCGCCCAAAATCTAGAGGAACAGAGGATTAAATTAGGTAGTGGAGTGAGTTCGACATGTCCATATTTTTTCGCTGCATCCGATACGTTATATCACGAGTTACAAACTAAATCCAGTTACCACCTACACCAAAAGACTCACCAAACGACACCGCCTTTATATCACAAATCCCTAACTGCGTGTCACTCACTATCCACCACAATCCGCACACCACAGAGATCATCGGCAAAGACACACATCGAAATAGCAGTCACGAGAAATTACTCCTCACTTATAATTCAATGCAAATAATAAGAAACTCCAGGGAGAGCCGAACAGCATAGTCCTTAGAGAAGAAACACTCCTCATGCCAGTGTTTCATCCCTTAACCCGGTACCCTCTAAGAGGTCCAGGCCACCTCCAGCCATGACACCATATTAACCTTTAATTGTCGACATTGCAATCCTGCTCGTGTTACATCGAAATACACATTAGAAATTGTATTCAATTCATACCAAAATTTATTCAAGAAGTAGACAACATCCAATACACCCAACAAAACTACTGCATGTGATGCATTAAATTGCAGACAGCATAAATCGTCCCTCACGTACATTTCACAACAAAGCATGTAGCTTCCCTTTTAAAACACTTACCGCATGCATATATATCACACACTCCACGCACTTCATTCGCACACTCCACAGCCAACGCATATCTCAGAATTAATGTACATCGGTCATAATTATTACTTCTATAAATCTCCCACACACCAGAAATCCCACCATATCTAGTAAATTCCTACTACACATTATTCATCTTCACAATACAGTGATAACTACCATTAAACACACACATCAACACCACAAGGTACTGATCCCTTCCCATTACACACCACCATTCTCCAAACTTCTTGCTACAAAGCCCGTTAAATACCATTCAATGTTCATGAGTTACCATTCACTTTCCACTAAACTCTAAACACCATTCACCCCTAATCCACACACTCCAAAGTAGACCCCCACCTCTCCACCCACCGCAGAACACACGTCACCTTAAACACTACGCAACAGCCGCCTCCCACCGCCACCAGCAACCACTTCTACAAAGTGCAACACACAAACATATCCTGTTCGAACAACAAAACTATGTATGGTAGCTTCCGTTTCATGATACCCCGGTTGCATAATACGCTGATTGCACCTGACACCCACCACATACAAAACCACCCGCTGTAAATGTGGTATCGTCTGACAGAATAACGAAAACAACGTCGACGACGATGACGATGGCGGTGACGGTGTTGATAATCATGATGATGGTGGTGGTGGTGATGATGATGATGATGTTAGTGGTGGTGGTGGTGATGGTGGTGGTGGTGGCGGTCGTCGTCGTCGTCGTCGTGTATGCATGTATTTTATGTTAACGTTACAACAATCAAGTCACATTCGCTGAGTTCAACGAGTGAAAAGCATGTCTTGGCGCACGCGTGTATGTACATGTGTCTATATCTGTATATATATATGTGTGTCTCTGTGTGTGTGTGTGTGTGTGTGTGTGTGTGTGTGTGCGTGCATGTACACGTATTTCTGCATTTACTTGAACGTGAGTGCTTGTGTGTGTGTCGGTATGAAAGAAGAAGAGGAATACACACACACACACACACACGCATGCATATGTTGCTGTTGCACACACACACACACACACATACACACACACACAGGTACGCAAACACACACACACACACACACACACACACACACACACGCGCATGCACACATATTGCACACACCTACGCGATGCAGGAAGAAATGCGAGAGAACAGGCGTGATACTGCAAAACTGATTAACGAGTTAGAATTGGAGAAAAGGTGTTGGAGGAGAAGGAGGAGAACGACGGCGGGGAGGACGAGTAGGAGGAGGAACAATAACAACGCCATCAAATATATGTAAACTATAGGGAACCAAAGTTATGGAATAATGCAGAAGAATGTAGGCTATAAAATATATTAAAATATCTATATTCTATTATGCATGTGTGTACGTATATATATACCGAGTGCAGCATGTAATTTTAGTCTTTATTAAAACATAACAAGTCATGCACTTCAGTTGCGATAAGATTAAGGGGTTATGGTGAAAGCTAAGGGTGGCCATTTTGAATTGTAAATATATTTAAAATATTGTCAATAAATATAACAATCAACCAGTAAATTTTCATTAACCATGAATAAAACGAATAATAATGGGTAAATATATATATATGCAGCATCCGATGTGTGTGTGTGTGTGTGTGTGTATTTGTTATATGATATCAACATGTATAGATATAAATGTATAAAGCTATGCAGATAAGAATTGATTATGGATTATATACGATAAACACAGATATATACACACACATTTTTTATATCTACTTCCGTATATAATCTGTATACAGAAATAAACTACCACACACGCATATTCACGCACACACACCACACAAACACACACATACACACACATACACACACACACACACACACACACACACACACACACACAGACTCACAAATATTATATACTGTTCCGTTATACGTAGGATCAACTTAGTACAGCTTCCAGTAGGAGATAAATGTATATTAAATTATATATATATATATGTGTGTGTGCATTTGTGTGTTTGTGAGTGTGTGTGTATGTGTGTATGAGCGCGCGTGTGATGGCGTATACAGAGTGTGCTAAAAAATGTATACACACTTGTGGAAAGGAAAAATTTGCATATATATTTTAATTCGGTGTTATCGCAATTTGATAGAACATTGAAAGAGGTATCATATTATACAAGTTAAATATTTATTCAGATTTTCCCTTTCCTGAAGTTAGTATGAATTTTTTACCTTTGGGGGGGGGGGCGTACTCTGTATGTTTGTGTGTGTGTGTGTGTGTGTGTGTGTGTGTGTGTGTACGTACGTACGTGTGTATATGTGTGTGTCTGTATGTGTGTGAGTGTGTGCGCGCGTGTGGTATGTGTGTGGAGTAATGGAAATGCAATAATCTATAATAATAATAATTCTTTCTAAGGCGGCGAGCTGGCAGAAACGTTAGCACGCCGGGCGAAATGCTTAGCAGTATTTCGTCTGCCGCTATGTTCTGAGTTCAATTTCCGCTGAGGTCGACTTTGCCTTTCATCCTTTCGGGGTCGATAAATTAAATACCTGTTGCATACTGGTCGATCTAATCGGCTAGTTTCCTCCCGCAAAATTTCGGACCTTGTGCCAAGAGTAGAAAAGAATAATAATTCCTTCTAATTTTAGCACAAGGGCTGCAATTTTGCGAGGAAGTCAACTACACATCGATACTAGTACTTAACTGGTTTGTTGTTTCATCAACCCCAAAAGGATG
>NC_068987.1:101510168-101514292 GCF_001194135.2 Octopus bimaculoides
TATATATATATATATATATATATCAATATGTGTGTGTTTGTGTGTGTGTGTGTATTCAAGTTGGCAAGATATGGAGTCTATACCCGCCCGCCCTCTCGTATTCTGAAATACACACTTCACTCCACTTGCAACGTTGCCGATATTTATCGACTCGACCGCTCATTTGGATTCAGAATTGAAACTTAAAAGACGTTACTTTTAGTTTCATTGAAATGTAATGTGTACCCGCCTTTTTAGATAATTTGTCTTATGAAGGAAATTCTTGTATTTAGGATGAAGATTCTTACCGAGTCATAGAGATTCATAGGGACGGTTTCGCGGTTTACTTAGTGTATCTATTCCGCACCTGGATGGGACGCAACTTTTTTTTTCCCACAAGATTTCCGAAATCCAGCAATGAACTCATTTGCATACAGCCAATCAGAGGTCACCTTGATCTTGTCAAGTTAACAAACACATTCTACCAAGCAACTCAAGACAAAGAACGGTGTTGTAAGTCGATTGATCGCCAATTTATGCGTGATTTTAGGAGACAAGTAATTAGATAGATTTATATCTATAGCTATTATCGGATTTTGTTAGGGCCCCATATGATAAAGATGTGGATGGGAAAAAAACGTGGCTAGAGTGTGATGTGCTAACAACCCTCTCACCTTACTGTTTTACAAAGTAAACAACCACACAAATAACTACGCAGAGACAACCATGATTGAAACAAGAACAAGAAACATTATTAAAAGAGAAAAGAAGCATGGTCATTCCTTACCCAAGTGGCCTTATCTTATCGCCCATCGCTTATGAGCTCATAAATTAGTTTGATAATTGAACTCTGATTGGCTGTATGCAAATGAGTCCATAACCGAGGTTCGGAACAATCGTAGGAAAAGAAAGTTCGCGAACGGGATGTCGTCCGACGCAGGATTACTCATTTTTGCCAGCTGAGTAGACAACATGAAATGAAGCATTTTGTCCAGAGCGCGACACGTCGTCCAGTCCAGGAATCGGAAACACAATCTTATATTATGAGTCCAACACTTCAACCACTAAGCAACTCGCATCTACTTAGCCCCGAGCCTATATTTACTCCTTATATAATCTTTTGTACTATAGGTACAAGGCCTGAAATTTGGTGGGAGGGGACCAGTCGATTAGATCGACCCCAGAATGCAACTGGTCCTTAATTTATCGACCCCGAAAGATGAAAAGCAAAGTCGACCTCGGCGGAATTTGAACTCAGAACATAAAGACAGTCGAAATACCGCTAAAGATTTCGCCCGGCGTGCTAACGATTCTGCCAACTCCCCACCTTTCGCTCCTTATATAATAAAAAAATGGTTGATGATGAAAGGGAGTAAAAGCATTTGTATATGATGGCCATGTAGCCTGATTTCAAAGTTCATATATGTTCAGCTACCGTGTTTTATCAACTTTAGGTGAACTGACATTTAGGTATACAGAAAAAAAAACTCACTCGTGAGAGAACAGTGACTAAGATCAACTAGTGACAGTCAGATACAATAGACTATTCTATCACCCACGAAATAATCAGAGGCAAATTACGTGGCAGGTTCAGTGAGGTCGATTCTCCTTCCAATAAAAAATGAAAAATTATCCTCAATCCTCACTCGTGACAAAGGAATCAAGATCTATGCCCCTGAAGCTCTGCAAATCCAACTCTCTTTGACTCTTCATACTTAGAAACGCCCAACCCAACACTCATATTTTCTTTAAAGCTTGCGCAACAAATTTCCCTTTACTAAAGTGCATATTTAATTTATCTTCCTCAGACACAGCATGAACCGTTGGCAATAATATCAATTAGACATGCACATGAGAGTGCAACATAGCAAAGAGCAAATTGCCCTTCAAATTTGAAGACATTACCGACATATTGCTTAAGGACACACTTGTCTTCTCTTTCATATTTTTCTTAGTATTTTTTCTTTTCTATTTTTTTATTTTTATTTTCTTGTCGAAAGGAACAAAACGGAATGTAATTTAAATTCAAATTCTAACTTCAGCTGTGAAACTTTTAAGCTTCCAATACTTGGCCTCTACATCTCTAGTATCAATTGAGAATATTATCACACCTGCCCTCCCCGCCGCACACGTTTTCTGCTAGTACATACCCGCACCCAAACTCATTTACACACGTGCACGCAAATACGTACACATCCACACACACACACACACACACACACACGCACACATATACATATTCAAACATATATTGATATACATATATGCATACATATATATCTAAATATATATGTATATAGTCACATATATTCCTAATAGAATTGTACATGCGTATATGTATGTGCATATGTGTATGTATGTATGTATGTATGTATTTTAAACAAAATAATATATATATATATGTGTGTGTGTGTGTGTGTGTGTGTTTGTGTGTGTGTGTATATACACACGCACAACCACTCATACGTGTAAAGAAATTAGATTTGAACCGACATACGCAAAATACATGCCGCTGTTCACGTGCAGATATTCACACAGATCATCTGCATACATTTTAGAAACATATCTACGTCATTTTATTTATATATATATATATATATATATGTATATATATGTATATATATACATATATATGTACACATACACAGAAGTACATAGCCTATATGGGCTTCGAGATCCATTTCCAACTGGATAGATTGATATAGATATATAGATATAAAAATGCGGGCGTAAACATACATACACACGCGCGTACACACATACGCGCGCGCGCACGAACACAAACTCCCGACCTCGGCGGAATTTGAACTCAGAACGTAACTGCAGACGAAATGCCGCTAGGAATTTTGTCCGACGTACTAACGATTCTACCAGCTTGCCGCTTTACAACAAGCAATAATATCCTTTCTACTAAAAGCACAGGGACTAGAATCTTACGGAAAGGACAAGTCGATTACATCGACCCCAGTACTAAACTGGTAATTAATTTATCGGCAAAGTCAACCTACGCGAAACTTGGACTCAGAACGTAAAGACGGACGAAATGCTGTTGAGCATTTTTTTCGATGCACTAACGCTTTTGCCAGCTTGCTGCTTTATCTGATTAGATCAATACCTCATTAAGGTAGTGAGCTGGTAAAATCGTTACTTAGCGGCATTTCGTCCGTCTTTTTGTTTTCAGTTCAAATTCCGCCAAAGTCGACTTTGCCTTTCATCCATCGGTGACCGATAAACTACCAGTTAGTCACTGGAGTCGATGTAAACGACTTACAACTTCCCATTAAATCGCTGGCCTTGTGCCAAAATTTGAAACTATAAATATAAACCCTCCCTTCCGCCCACTATCAAAAGTCACTTTTATCAACATTAAACCACTACTATCACCAACACCGCCATCAGCTATTACATCTTTACAATCACCTCTACCACCAGTATACTACTGCCAACACCAAAACTTCGCCACACATTACCGCTATCGCACTCACTATATCAGTACCACCACCCCTACCAACAACAACACCACAACTAACACCACCACCACCAAAACCACTACCAGTACCACAGCCAATACGACTACCAGCAATACCTTCACTACCAACACTACGTCATCATAATGGCACCTACCACCCTTGTGCTACTACCGAAACCACTACGGCCATCCCTATAATATCACTACCACCTTCAACAACAACAATAACAACTTCACCAGCAACACTACCACCAATACTGCCACCAACATCAACGCTAACATCACCACCAATGTAACACCGTCACAGTTATCTTCACCATCACTACGTCACGTACCACAGACACGACCACTACTACCACTACCACCACCACCATCAACAACAAAAACAACAACATCAACATCTCCAGTAACGCTACTTCTACTACCACCAATGCTACCACCTTCGCACCATTCTCGCTACTACAAACCACACCACCACTACCACCACCACAACCATCATCACTACCGTTATAAACTTATCGCAGCTAGCGCCGTTTACCGCCACGAATTCCACTTCTAACACCCAACAGTGCCACCATAACCAATACTTTCGTTACACCTCACTACCACCACCACCACCACCACCACCACTAACACCACCACTACCACCACCACCACCACCACTAACACCACCACC
>NC_068987.1:101514793-101515285 GCF_001194135.2 Octopus bimaculoides
TCACCACCCCCAGCCCCACCACCACTACAACCACCAACATCACCACCACTACACCACCTTCTACAATTACCTCCACCATGGTTTACCTTCATTAGATCACCATCTTCGCGGTACCTTCTTCACAAATGGCTGCACCAAAAGCCCTCCATCCAGCATCTTCAATACCATCTCCAACAAAAACAACAACAACAACAACAATAAACATCCCAATCAACACCACCACTACCACCACCACCACTGCCTTCACCACCGACAACAACATAACTTTCGCATTACAATACCATCAAACCTTCGACAATTATGACACCATTGTCATCAGCTCTTTCACCAAGACAACCGTCAGCACTATCACCAGTGCCACCATTTCAGGCTTCACTACGCCACTATTACCACCATCACCACCACTACCACCACCACAACCACCACCACTACCACCACCACCACTGCCATCAGTACCATTTCCACTACTGCCACCACCACCACCACCACCAC
>NC_068987.1:101516289-101517252 GCF_001194135.2 Octopus bimaculoides
ATGATGATGATGATGACGGTGGTGACGATGGTTGTGGGAGGGGTAAGTTCAAGAGCGGGGGGGGTTTAGGGTTGGGGCGGTTTGTAACGGAGGTTAACATATTAGACGTGGTGGCGGTGGCGGTGGTGGTGTAGTAGCGAAAATGTAGCGAAGGTGTTGCTTGTGATGTCGGTGGTGTTGTGATGTAGTGGTGGTGTTGGTGATAATGATGATGATGATGATGATGATGATGACGGTGGTGACGATGGTTGTGGGAGGGGTAAGTTCAAGAGCGGGGGGGGTTTAGGGTTGGGGCGGTTTGTAACGGAGGTTAACATATTAGACGTGGTGGCGGTGGCGGTGGTGCCGGTGCTGAGTGTAATAGCGTTGATGGTGGAGGTGAAGTTGATGTGACCGTAGTGGTGGTGGTGGTGGTGACGGGAGTGGTGGTGGCGACGATGGTTGGGGTTATGAGAGTGGTGGCAATAAAAGTTGTATCGGAGTGGTAACATGACGCTGGCGGTGATGTAGTAGGTGATGTAGTACCGCCGTGATCATTTTAATAGTGGCGGTGGTGGGGATGGTGTAGTGTTGGTGATAGTATAGGAATTACAGGGAGTGGTGATTAATGGCGGTGGAGTGTTGGTCGTGGTATTGGTGATGGTGGTCGTAGCGACTTTGGCAGAGTTAACGGTTGTATTGGCGAAAGTATAAGTGGTTGAATTAGTTAGTAGCAACCGGAATTAGTGCAGTTCGTATCCGTGGTGGTGTTGGTAGTAGTGGTGGTAGTGGTTGTGGTAATAATCATGGTAACAGTGGTAGTGTCGGTGGTGGTGGTGATGGTGGTGGTAGTAGTAGTAGTAGTAGTAGTAGTAGTAATGATTGTTGTTGTGGTGGTGGTGGTGGTGGTAATGGTGGTGGTGATGGTGGTGATGATGGTGGAGTGGTTGTGGTTGTGGTGGTGCTAGTGGTGGTCGTGGTCCT
>NC_068987.1:101517299-101518079 GCF_001194135.2 Octopus bimaculoides
TGTTGTTGTTGTTGGTGGTGGCGGTAGTGGTGGTGGTTGTGGTGGTGGGTGTGGTAGTGGTAGTGGTGGTGGTAGCTGTAATTGTTGTTGTTGTTGTTGATGGTCATGGTGGTGGTGGTGGTGTTGGTAGAGTCGGTGGTTGGTTGGCTGGTTGGTTGGTAAGCGGTAGTGTTTCAGTATTTGTGCAGGTGCTAAGGGACAGTAGAGGTGTTAGCATTGTCGATGATGGAAGTAGTAGTAATAGTAGTAGTAGTAGTAGTAGTAGTAGTAGTGGCAGCAGTAGCAGCAGCTGCAATAGTATCGGTGTTGTCCGTGATGAAAGTTGCGGCGATAGTGTAATGATGGAATTGCCATATGGAAACGTTGATTTCAAAGTCTGGCGTCCAATGACATAACAGTGTATCTGTTATTGTCATCGTCGTCGTCGTCATCATCGTTGTTGTTGTTTAGCCCAAGCTCTGCAAGCATTAAGCAAACCTATGATCTTGAGACATTCCATATCTGACCACCTTACGTTTTTTTTTTTGCTTTTTTTAATGTATTTATTCATTTACTCTTTACTCTTTTATTTGTTTCAGTCATTTGACTGTGGCCATGCTGGAGCACCGCCTTTAGTCGAGCTAATCGACCCCAGGACTTATTCCTTGTAAGCCTAGTACTTATTTTATTAGTCTCTTTTGCCGAACCGCTAATGTTACGGGGACGTAAACACACCAGCATCGGTTGTCAAGCGATGTTGGGGGGACAAACACAGACACACAAACACACATACATACATAT
>NC_068987.1:101518280-101519737 GCF_001194135.2 Octopus bimaculoides
ATATATACATATATACGACGGGCTTCTTTCAGTTTCCGTCTACCAAATCCACTCACAAGGCTTTGGTCGGCTCGAGGCTATAGATGAAGACACTTGCCCAAGGTGCCACGCAGTGGGACTGAACCCGGGACCATGTGGTTGGTAGGCAAGCTTGTTTTTTTTTTTCTTTTTCCCTTTTATTTCTCGTTTGCTGTATCCCGATCCGCTATAATTAACACCTCTTTGACATATGCCCTACCTTTCACGAGAAACGTGTAATTTGATGACTCTTAACTCCTATTTCTAACGATTTGACTGACTTCCCAAAGATTCCCTCGTTGGCCCGTAATAATGTATTTGTATCATTTCTCTTTATTTTTTGCTTTTTAGCCCCAGGCAAGCCTTCAACGAGCAGATCTGTCATCAAAGACCTTCCGATTATGATTATCCTGTGGAACCTTAGATTTTCTTATGATTAGGGAACCGTTATCTTTTTTTTTATCTTTTACTTGTTTCAGTCATTAGACCACGGCCATACTGGAGCACGGCCTTGAAGGGTTTTAGTAGAAAACAAATCGACCCCAGGTCTAACTTTTTTTTTTAAGCCGTTTACTTATCCTATCGTTTACTTTTGCCGAACTGCTATGTTACAGGGACGTAAACACGCCAATACTGGTTGTCAAGCAGTGGAGGGAGGGACAAACGGAGACACAAGCACACACACACACACACACACACACACACACACATATGTATATGACGGGTTTCTTTCCGTCTACCGAATCCATTCACAGGGCTTTCTTTCAGCTGGAGGCTACAGTAGAAGTCACTTGCCTGAGGTGCCACGCAGTGGTTCGGAACGAAACTTCTTGCCAGTCAGCCATATCTGCGCCTATGACTGCATTGTTACAATTGTTTTCCAAGTCAGAAGACTGTGTTATTTGAGAGCGATGTAGTTGCTATCTTTAGTAAATCCAAGGACTACACAGATGTTCCTTTCTGATTTCTTTATTGCCCACAAGGGGCTAAACATAGATGGGACAAACAAAGACAGACAAAGGTATTAAGTTGATTACATCGACCCCAGTGCGTACTTAATATATCAATCCCGAAAGGATGAAAGACAAAGTCGACTTCGGCGGAATTTGAACTCAGAACGTTACAGCAGATGAAATACCGCAAAGCATTTCGCCCGGTGTGCTAACGTTTCTTATTTCTTTACTGCCCACAAGGGGCTTAAACATAGAGGGGACAAACAAGGACAGACAAAGGGATTAAGCCGATTACATCGACCCCAGTGCATAACTGGTACTTAATTTATCGACCTCGAAAGGATGAAAGGCAAAGTCGACCTCGGCGGAATTTGAACTCGGAACGTTACAGCAGATGAAATACCGCTTAGAATTTCGCCCGGCGCGCTAACGTTTCTGCCAGCTCGCCGCCTCTTGTTCCTTTCTTGGCTGTTGTCTTCTGTTGCT
>NC_068987.1:101519942-101534942 GCF_001194135.2 Octopus bimaculoides
GATGATGACGCTGCGAATGATGTCGTTGCGATGTCGGTGTTGTGTGGCGGTGGTTGGTGATGATTATATGGCGGTGTAGCGTTAGTGCTCTATTACTAGTGACATATAGGTGGCGCATAGCTTAGGCGGTAGTGGTGATGGTGGCGGCGGCGGTAGCGGCGGCGGCGGTAGCGGCGGCGGCGGTAGCGGCGGCGGCGGTAGCGTCGGTGGTGGTAGTGGCGGTGCTGTTGATAGTCTAATGGCGGTGGTGTGTTGGTGGGTGATGATATATATACATGTCTAGAATCAATAGGCCCCAAAACGCCAGTCTCATTCCGTTTTCTTCTACCTCTACCTGTCTTTCTCTTTCTCTCTCTCTCTCTCTCTCTCTCTCTCTCTGTATAAATCTCTTTATATCTCTCACCATTAACAACTGCTGCACATTGCATGTTTACATGCTTATGCTCCCCCCTCTCTCTCTCTCTCTTTTCTTTCTCCTTCATTGTTTCTTTCACTGTCTTTCTCTCGCTGTTTGTATTTTTCTCTCTCTCTCTCTCTTTCTCTCTCTCTCTCTCTCTCTCTCTCTCTCTCTGGTATCCTCTCACTCATTCCCTTTCTCTCTCTCTCTTTATCTCTCTATCATTCTTTCACTCATCCTCTTTCTCTTTCCCTCTCTCAACCATTCTCTCACACATTCTCTCCCTCTCTCCCTCTTTCTCTATCTACTATTCTCTCACTCATTCTCCCTTTCTCTCTCCTTCTCTCCCACATTCACTCACTCTTTCCGTCTCGCCACTATCTTCTTAATCTCTTTCTCTTTTTCTTTCTCTACCATTCTCTCACACTTTCTCTCTCTTACCCTCACTCTTTCTCTATCTACTATTTTCTCACTCATTCTCTCTTTCTCTCTCTCTCTCTCCACTCTTCTCCCCCACATTCACTCTCTCTCTCACTCTCTCTCTCTCTCTCTCTCTCTCTCTCTCTCTCTCTCTCTCTCTCTCTCTCTCTCTCTCGCCACCACCTTCTCATTCTCGTTCTCCACAGTGCTGCACTTTAGCAGAGCAAACATTCATTCCATTCAGAACTGTAATGCCGCATCTACATCCCTTCGGTGCACACCGCATCTCTCTCATAGACACGCGCACACAGACGGACACACACAGGCACACTCATACACCCACACACAAACACTATGCACTGCTGTAATTTATTGCAACTGCATCAACACTGCACACTGCATTATGCATTCCGCTTACTCTATCAGCCTTTCATTTTCTCCTTACCTCTTTCCTCATCTTCATTAACACAGTCTCACACACACACACACACACGCGCGCGCACAAACACGCTCACACACACACACATACGCACACACGCATGCTTTCTCTCTCTCTCTCTCTCTCTCTCTCTCTCTCTCTCTCTCTCTCTCTCTCTCTCTTTCTCCCTCTCTTTCGTTTTCTTTCTTCTCATTCCTTTTTTCTTTCCCTCTCTGCCTCGCAGCATTTTATTGCAACAAAACGGGTGCACTCAGCATTCATAATGCTTCTGATCGCCCTATATCTCTCCTCTCTCTCTCTATATATATATTTATATATCTCCTTCCTCTCTCTCTCTCTCTCTCTCTCTCTCTCTCTGTATTATTTCATTTCTTTTATTGTAACAAAAACACATTGCAGATTGCATCCTACCCCTCCCTGAGATCTATTACTATATTCTTATTACTCCTACCACCATCTCTTTTGCAATCTCTCCCACCCTTTCTATCACTCTTTCTGTCTTTCACCTTTACTGCTATCTTCCTTCCTCTCTCTCTCTCTCTCTCTCTCTCTCTCTCTCTCTCTCTCTCTCTCTCTCTCTCTCTGATTGCATTTCTTCTTCTTTTCTGGTTGTAACAGAAGCACCTTTTTTTCTCTCTTTCAACATGTTTTCTGTCTGTCTCTCTGTCTCTCATCCGCTTTGAAAGTAAATGGGTTTTCGTCAGTTTCTACGGTGAGTGAAAACTGCAGTTGTTAGATCAGCTCAACTCAACAGCCAACTATTTGAATAACAATGTAAGTGGTTGAATATACCTCAGATGAGTATAAATTTTATATAATTCTCATACCATGTAGGAGCTACTGAAATGTGACAAGGCTGATCAAATGAGTTACAGGTGTAGTCCATCCCAAGAGCTTCTACGCAGTTTCCATTTACCAAATATCTATGACAAAGAAATGCTCATAAATGCTCGTTTTGTTTCAGTTATTGAACTGCAGCCATGCTGGAGCACCAATGCATTCAATGTTTTAGCCGAACAAATCAATCCTTGTTCATATTTAAAAGAGAAAAGAAATTACCAAAAACAAGGCTGGTTCTTATTCTATTGTTCTTTCTTGCTGAACCGGTAAGTTACAGGGCATAAACAAACCAACACTGTTTATCAGGCCGTTTTGGGTGGGCAAACACAGAAATACAGATAATCACACACACACATGCATATGCGTGTGTGTGTGTGTGTGTGTGTGTGTGTGTGTGTGTGTGTACGACGGGGTCCACGCTGTTATCGTCCACTAAATTCACTCATAAGTCAGCCTCGGGTTATGGTTGGAGGTACGTACTTAAGGTGCCGCGCAGTGGAGATAAGCCTAAAATCACTTGGTTGCAAAGCGGGACTTCTTAACCACACTGCAATGCCTGCTGTGGCAAAGAAAAACTTCCTGAAGATGCCAGTAAATAGTATGATGGTACCCAAGACCGTGTTGGCACTCCGTCGCTTACGACGTCGAGGGTTCCAATTGATCCGATCAACGGAACAGCCTGCTCGTGAAATTAACGTGCAAGTGGCTGAGCACTCCACAGACACGTGTACCCTTAACGTAGTTCTCGGAGATATTCAGCGTGACACAGTGTGACAAGGCTGACCCCTTGAATTACAGGCACAACAGAAACAGGAAGTAAGAGTGAGAGAAAGTTGTGGTGAAAGAGTACAGCAGGGTTCGCCACCATCCCCTGCCGGAGCCTCAATAAGCACTCACAACGCCCGGTCTGGGAATCGAAACTGCGATCTTATGACCTCGAGTCCGCTGCCCTAACCACTGGGCCTAACCCAGGACCACATGATGGAGAAAATACAAGATGATAGGAAAAGGTTCCTGAACTAGTAATGTTTAATAAAATATTAATTCATATACCTCAGTTTTGACATCATCTCCTTCAAAATAGTCTCCTTGTGAGGCAATACACCGGTCCAACGTTTCTGTCACTTTCGTAATCTGGCCTGTTAATGTTTAATCCCATATCTATCTTGAATCAGCTGAACAATGATTAAGGGTTCTCTTGGTTTGACAAACTAAATTTATTTTCAGACAAACTATCTATAACACATTTCCCCAATTAAAGATCTTAAATGTTTAAAAATATGCATACACCACGCGAAAATTAATGTGGTCTATGCACTTTTAGTAGTAAAGCCTTTAAAATATTTTAGTTGCTAGGTTGTGGTTTGAGAGAGATCTGGCTCCTAATTCTGACAGGCGGAGCAACATTTTGAAGGATTTTCTCTAGTTTTACCGTTTTTGTTACTCCTCCAGTGCTATTGTTTTTGTGTGGAACCAAGATATGGCACTGAGATGATTATCGAAACGGTTTTTACTCGTCCTTTTACATACATATATATATATATATATATATATATATATATATATTCTGTATCGCTCTTTTTCTTATCAGGTTCATCATCCTAATTTTACCCCCATATGCGATAAGAAAAAAGTAATCTTCTATACGAGAAAATGTGTTACTTAACAGTAACATTATACGTTTTAATTTAATATTAACATTCTTAAAATCAATATTATGCAAACATGCATCAAGCAAAATCAATGCGAATAATGATAAAGAATTTTTTTTTTTAACTTAAAAGCTATTTTCCCACTGGAATCCCTAAATTTTTCCCTAGAATCTTGAAATTTCACACATCGCACAATTTGATCAAAGTAAAAAAATTTTTGATCTAAAGTAGAGTTTCCCGAGCTGGAATAAATTTACCCTCAGGGAATAAATTCCACCTACGTAGAGATGAATTTTTTTTTTTAATTTGTGAATTTGTAAATTTTTTTTCCTATTATATTTTTTAAATTCTGAATTTGAAGAGCAAAATTTGAAGTTGGACTAAAAAAATACTTGTTTTATTTTATTTTATTTTATTTTTTGTCAACAACTATGAATTTAATGATGTGCATTGTATAGATCTTAATTACTGTGTTGCTAATGGAGTCGCCTAATTCAGAAGAATGTGTTTGATCTAGTTACCTGTTCCTTTGAGCGTCGAAAGAATTGCTTTGCATTACTTGTTCCGATTCTTTACGTTTTGAGTTCGAATTCCGCCGAGGTCAACTTTGTCTTTCATACTTTTGCGGTCGATAAAATAAGTATCAGTTGAGCACTGGGTCGATGTAATTAACTAGACATCTCCTTTGACCTTGCTGGCCTTGTGCTATAATTTGAAACCATTATTATTGTTGGTGAGTTGCTAGAATCGTTAGCACGCCGGTCGAAATACTTAGCGGTATTTCGCTCGTCTTTACGTTTTGAGTTCAAATTCCGCTGAGTTCAAAGTTCACTTTACCTTTCATAGGTAATAGCTACCTGTTGAACACTGGGCGTCGGTTCAATTGACTTTCACCCGCTCCTGAAATTCTTGTCTCTGTGCCAAATTTTGAACCGTTATTTTTGTTGTTGTATGAATTTAATGATTAAAAGTAATAACATAAATTCTTTCTTTGACTGTTGTTTTATGATGTCAGAAGATTAAATTCATATCACGAATCTAAACAGTAGATACTTTCATCTTTTATAGTTATATACAGTGTTTGGTTAGGCTGAGAATGCGTTCAAATCTCTCCGAAGTCAACTTTGCCTTTTAAAAACTTTGGAGTCAATAAAATATCAGCCAAGTAGTGGGTCCAATATCTTCTTCTTCTTCTTCTTTCGTGTTTTTTCTTTCATTCTTAATCTTCTTAGAAATGGCTTTGGAATCTCATCCTCGATGTATGTGGCCGAGCATTATCTTGATGGAAGAACAAGGTAAAATTACTACTTACTTTATAGCAAGTTGACGCATATAGTATACCTCGTCCCCCCTCCGACTTTTAGTACATGCAATTGAAAATACCGCATTAATTATGAGATGACCCAATATATATTGCACCTCGGCGCATCGTCAGTCCTGTTTCTGCTCATTGATAATACAAAATCTTATATTTTAATTTCGATATGTTTCTTTTTACCTTTTGAAACTTCTCTAAACATCTATCGATCTTTTGATATTTGTCGCCCCTGTGTCAGCGCGTGACGCACCCAAAGGAACGCTACTCCCAAGGTTTAAAAACTTCTGGTCTATACCGAGTGAGAAAGACCTTGGTATTTTTTTCTACTCTAGACACAAGGCCCGAAATTTTAGGGGAGAGGTGCCAGTCGATGAAATCGACCCCAGTACGCAGCTGGTACTTAATTTACCGACCCCGAAAGGATGAAAAGCAAAGTCGACCTCGGCGGAATTTGAACTCAGAACGTAGAGACCGATGAAATACCGCTAAGCATTTCGTCCGGCGAGCTAACGTTTCTGCCAGCTCCCAGCTCTAGAAAGACCTTGATATTAAGATGATAGAGTAATAGCACCCAGAGAGCTAGTAGTAGTAGTAGTAGTAGTAGTAGTAGTAGTAGTAGTAGTAGTAGTAGTAGTAGTGATGGTAGTGGTGGTGGTGCCGTTGGTGGTGTTTACTACAAGTAGTAGTAAAACTTGTGAAAGACTTTTTCTTTTTTGTTGCAGCCGCTTAAATGTACGTGTAAAGCATATTTTTTTTCTAAATATTCGTAACTAATTACTCAACAAGGTAAAGTTACTAAAGCACATTGCAATAGACAAAAACTTCAAAAGAAGGAATTTTATGTAATTCATTATAGTTCGATGAAGAATGCAATCAATGAACAACTTGCTATTGCTTGTTTATTCGTTTTTTTTTTTCTTCGCCAATTTTTGGATAGAAAGAGGAGTGCCTCAAAGAATACAAATAAGATAACTTTTCTGTTTCATTCTACGCAAGTGCGAGCCCTGTGAGTCAGACTGGCTGTTCCCGTACATTTCCCACACCATACACCGGGCCAACACTTTTCCCATTTTTCCTGCTGTCACTATGAACTACAGGCAATTGAGAGAATGTAAGAATTCCGTTGCTTAATCACTTGAATTATTTATAGTAAGTTACTATAATCTGCTCTGTTGCTTCGTTTTCATGTGTAACAGAGTTGAAAATCCAAATTCTCAAAGTTATATTGACACACCAGGGGGGGGGGGCAATGCACGTATAGCTTTTGCTAGTATTTTAGTGAATAAATTGCATATCAAGAACCTACGGATTGTTAATTTTATGGTGTCTGATGTTTTTATGCAAATCATCTATGGACGTCACTTGTGACTGTGGACATCATGTGATGGTACAAAGTGCGCCATTTTGTGTTCCTGATAGATTGTTGTAATTCGATTCGGAAATATTTAGGGTGCAGGCAGAACTGATGTAATAATCTATGATGTAGATGTTTTATGAACATTGATGGAGCTTGCCGTTATAACTTGTGTTAGTATTGTTGCTGCTGTTACCGTTGTTGTCTCAGATGTCAGAGTATTTAATAGTATTTTGCTTTGTTTTTGTTTTTTTTTCTTTCCAGGTTGCATGCAGGATTACGTTATCGATTGTGTCCTACCCCCCCCCCCTCCTTTTAAGACAATGTGATATGATCTGGGGGAGAGTTGGTTTCTAATACACGGAAATCAAGCAACCGCGTAGAAATTCCTTGAAGTCGACGCTGTCGATGTTCTTATTGTTGCTCTTACCGTCCTTATTGTTGATCTTATTGTAGTTGTTATTGTTATTGTTGTTGTTCATAGTTAATACTGTTGATCTTCCTGATGTTATGATTGCTCTTACGGCAGTTAATGTATTTTTCATTTCTGTGTTTCTTATTGTTTATTTTCTGATGTTATTGCAGACGTTGTTGGTGGGTGTGCTATGGTAGTAATGATAGTGAAGTTGCTTTATTCTGTTGTTCATAGTCTCTATTTATTTCTTTTTATAGCTTTGCTGTTAGTGTTGCTTTATTGATGATAATGTTGTTGTGCTGTCAATAACGTTGTAGTTGATATTGTTGTTAATGTTTGCTATAAATGTAATATAAAAGTTGATGTTATTGTTGCGAATAATATTTCATAAAATGGCCGATAATCTATTTATATTGGTGTGGTAAGCAGATTTCATGCGTTTAGATATGTGAGAAAGGACGGATTACTCGAGCTTTAGGGAATATACGAAGCAGCGTTTGCATTGAGGTGCCGACAATACGTCGAGGAATCTCTAACAGGCCACTATGCATGTATACATGTACATACACATATACATACATATATATTCAGTTACTTGTACCTCGGTTTACTCGGTACTCATATTGCACGGTTTCGATTAGGTCAGTTTCTATTTCGCATTTTATGCATAATCCATTTTGAATATTCATTGTCGTTTCATCTCTTCCGTTACGGTTTTTCATTTTATTTGCATTTCACTTCCGAGCTCAAACGTAGTGCAAGCAGGCTTTGCTTTGTTTTTAACCGTTTCCGTGTCGATAAAATAAAGTACCAGTTAATTACTATTGTCAATATAATCAGCTTCATCCTCCCCTCAAAATCTGTAGCCTTGTGCCATAATAATAATAATAATAATAATAATAATAATAATAATAATTAAAATTGGGGTAGATAGGATTCCTTAGTCACAGTGGTGACAACTTGTTAGTGTCCAACGGCTCCATGCCTGGGATGGAGGCGAATGAAATGCGAATCGGGACTTAACTCCGGAACAATATTTGGATGAAAATACGGGATGTTCATCTCCTAGTGATAATCATGATCATGGTCTCCAACGCACAGAAATGCGAAGGGGACATGCCCAGCTTATGGGTAGTAAGTGCTCTGCAGCATTGGTTGACAATCTTACAAGAGATGGTGTCTCAATAAAAATGCCGGTTGGTGGCTAACTTTAAAACGCAAACCTCACTGTTGAGTGAAAGTGACTAATACAAATGTATCAGATAACGGTGTTAATGTGGATGGAACCAAAGGTGAAAGTCTTTCGCCCGGCAGTTGCCCTATGATTGCGCAGCTCAGGCCCGGTCGTTATCCAGAGACAGCTTATAAACAAAACTAGAGGCAGAGATGAAGGTGAGATAAGGAAGCAAACCGAGCGGTAATTGAATGGTGTATCAGAAGTGAACGCAGTAGAAGGGGATTCCGACACAGCATGAAAACAAAATGGAATGAAATAGGACTCTTCGAAATAAGTGCCCCTAAAACTACTGGAATGAAAGATACTCTCCTCATAGTCCAAATTCTTACAATTTCGTCTTCTCGTAGGCTTTACTCTCCAATCTTTTCTACTTTTTTTTTTGTCACTTATGCCTACGGCTTCCGGTATTGTAATATCTATAATCTTAGTTTCTTTTACTTACCTTATTATCATCATTATTACTGAGCGAGAGAGCAGTGCATGCCATCAAAGTGACACTGGGGTAAAAGATTCGAAGCCCAGTTTACCCATCACGACTACCCGTCCGATAAGGGCACATCATACACATGCATCACAACCATATGTGCGCGACATGGTGATCTTATATGAAGATGAACAGCGCATGACCTTCCAGGTGGGGCCCAGTTAGAATTTTCTTCAAGTCGAGTAGCACATCCCACTCAAAAGGTCCCTGAATAAGGTTTGTTTAAGGATGTTGAATGAAACACCCATGTTTCCAGAGGTGAATTATCCAAACCGCAAAAACTCCTCTCAACACATGGCTATGATGCACCCCACTACTTCTGCTTGTGATCAGAGATGCACATATCGTCAGCCACTAAGGGATATGCTCAAATGGTTAAGGTCAAACAACTGACAAGCAAATCTATGGTATTGAGCAGAATATTTGCTGCAGCCCATTTTTTATACCAAGACAAAACAATGTACATAATAAAACTTCTAAACAATGTACATAATAACATATTTCTGAAATACTCACCTAATATGCAATGACAAAGTATATAGGATGCGGTAATTAATTATATAGAGAGAGTAAAGGGAGAAAATAGAATTAACATTTTTGATTTTGTGCGGCAATATGAATTTAATTATTTTTTTTAATGCTTCCGTCAGTTGCTTGATACAAGGAAAAAGAAATTGGAAAAATTCTGACCAAAATAGAGTAATTGTAACTTAACAAAATGTATCGAAAGAGAAAGAAAAGGTTGTATACGAAAGCAAAAGGATGTTGTTTTTTTCTTAGTTGAGGTGTAATTTTATAATTAAAACAAATTCAAAATTTAAATTTCAGAATATAAGACTTAACATGTTATCTGGTGTGTGGCTGAACTCAAATGGGTACAAGACCTAAAACAAATGTGTGTGTGAGGGGACTTTTAATAGCCGGGTCAATTTCAGTTCAATCGTAGAAAGGAATTAAAATACCTATCAGTTACTCCCTTGCACTCTCCCTTTCTCTTTCACTTCTTCCCTTTCCCGTGCACGACACACGCGTCAAATTTAAGTATCTTAATTTTCTCGTTTAAGTCGTTGTTTCTTCGGTGGCCCAGTAGGCATGGGTGTTGAGAAGCAGTAATCCAACACATAGGGGGTGGTTCTAAATCTCTTCCAGAACTTACAAGCGATTAAGTTTTATATTTTTATTTAGGCAATAAAGTTTCTTTCAACAACTTCTTTCTCTTAAGCGTGACACACGCGTCAGATACGTACAAAAAAACAAATTGGCGTATGATTATTATTATCATCATCATTATTATTATTATTATTATTATTATTATTATTATTATTATTATTATTCAAGGCAGCGAACTGGCAGAATCATCAGCACGCTATTCGAAATGTTTAGCGGTATTTCGTCCGTCTTTACTTTCTGAGTTCAAATTCAGCCAAGTTTGACTTTGCCTTTCATCATTTCGAGGTCGATAAATTAAGTACCTGTTGAGGAATGAGGTCGATGTAACTGACTACCCCTTCCTCCATATTTCAGACCTTGTGCTTATAATTGAAAGGATTATTATTATTATTACTATGATTGCTGTTATTGTTGTTTAGTAAGACAGAGGAAGAAGGGCGTATCCATGAAATTCTTTGTAGGGATTATGATATTGCTGGTGGGTAAGGAAGCAAAAATCAAGAGAGCCGGTATGAATGCTTGTAGCAGAGTGGTCGTCGCTAAAAGCACTTACAGGACAATTCGTTATGTTAATCCGCGCAGCGAATTAATTCTACCATTCATAAATAAATACAGTCATTCAATTGGAATTGAACCCAGTGTGAACGCAATAAGTATAAAATGGATGAAACCAAATACTAAAGCAGTTGGTCTCAATACGTCTCCGCAATAAAATAAGAAATGATCTGGTATTAGCACATATCCTTCAGGTACACCTGATTTAAAGAAGTCATATTTAGTGATTTTATATTCATATATATAAGGCTCTAGAGTCTTTAGAGCGTCGAGATGAATGTTTTGTGGTATTTGCTGCTGTGACTCTTTGAATTCAATCCTACATATCAAATCTTGAGGCTTGATAAATTATGCAATATATCGGTACTGAGTAGACAGTTCCTATATCTGATTCTCTTTCTAAATGGAAGAAATATACTGTGGTCGATACTGAAAATAGATGGACTCTGCAAGGTATTTGCTTAAGATATGCTGGGTATTATATCGGAAATAATCGGGTCGTATACGTCCCGAAAAAATAAACAGTTGTATTTCACTTAAAAAAAAAAAAAAAAAAAGAAACCCTGTTTTTTCATTCTCCATGAATTAATGAAAGCTATAATAAAAACTTTACTAGAAACGCTAAGAACATAACCAAACACGACAAAATAATTTAATTCGATGTTTAGCAGTGAAGCTGGAAAACCCCGCTGATCGATGTGCGTTATATTGTATATGCATTTTGGGGGGTGAACGCGTGTGTTTCTGTATAAGTTGTACAACTAACGCATATACAAAACTAAATAATATATAATAAACATATTTATGCAATCTATGGAACGCAATTATATAATTAAGTTAACGAACCCTTAATTAGAAACTTAAACAGAGAAATTCTAAGGTAATCAGAGAGCACAAAGAATTATAATTTCTTATGAAACTCCAATCTGTTTTCGGAAGGACAACGATGAAATTTTATTCTTTGTATACATTTATTTCTATCATTCATATATTTCCTCTTTCTTCTCCTCTCCTCTTATTCAATTCAATCGTCCTGTTTGTTCTTTTTTTTTTTCATATTCATTTTAACCTGCAATTCTGTTATTCTTACTTCTGTGTTGTTATATCTCACGTTAATTTATTTCTTTTATATTCGTATTCTTCCTCTATTTAACTGATTACGATTATATATTTTTTTTATCCCATTGTTCCCTTAATCTTTTATTCTCTTTTAATTATCATCTCGTTATTTTTCTCATATATTTTTATTTCATTAATTATCTTTCTATTTTTCCTATTCATTCACTTCTTTTCATACTGTTTATATTCGTTATTTTTCATGTCATTTTCGCATTCGTTCTATACTTTAGTTACTTTTTTCTATAATTCTCTTTTGTCGTTCTCTTATTCCTTCTATTCCTCTCACTCTCTCTCTCTCTCTCTCTCTCTCTCTCTCTCTCTCTCTCTCTCTCTCTCTCTCTCTCTCTCTCTCTCTCTCTCTCTCTTTCTATCTCATTGTTTTTGCCATGCCTTTATTATTGCTGTCTTGCTTTTATTCATCAGTTGCTTCTGTCATTCTCTTCCTCGTTGTTATAAACTAATTTCTTTTCTACCAGTGCATTATACTTTCTGTCACTTTCTTAAACTGTCGTCCTCTCAAATGTTCACTCTTCTCTTATTCTATGATATTGTCTTGGGACTACATTTGTATGGTGCAAAAGGTATTAAGGTGTGTTCCATGTCAAAATACAACATCCTTTCCTGTAATCTAATACTGAAGATTTTTTTAAGTCGGGTTGAGTGAAAATTGTCTTTTGGACGGAAGTTAGTATAATCCTTTATCCTATAGGTACAAGACCTGAAATCTTGGCGGGAGGGGCTATTCGATTATATCGACCCCAGTGCTCGACTGATAATTATTTCATCGACTTCCAAATGATGAAAGGCAAAGTCGAACTCGATGGAATTTGAACTTAGAACGTAAAGACAGACGAACTGCCGCTAAGTAAATTATCCAGCGTGCTAACGATTCTGCTAGTTTATCACATTTGAAGTTTGTAAAGAAGTCAAATTTTCACTATTGTAGTTCTGGAGCACGATTACTCTAACGTCTAGTTCTTTCTGTTTAACTCTTTCTCTTTCTAGTCCACCTTCTGTTCGTAGAAGCTGTCAATATTGTTGTCTTTGGGCTATACTGGAGATCAAGCCCAAAACTACTAACCTTGATACTATACTGTTTTTGCTAAATAAAAAAATTAATCAAAATATTATCCCTGTCTATCTATGCAAAGTTATGCTTATATTACATGCTTTAACACACTAAACACTTTCTTTTGGAATATGCACTACTGAAATTGAGGTGCTCTAATATGCTCATGCGTTTTTTTAATTCCATCAAATACGGTAATGGGTTTATAATCATTAGTGAACTTCTCATGAAGAATTTTTTTTTTTTAATATTTTAATATTAAAAACAAGAAAAAATGTGTGTAAACTTTTATTTACCTCGTTTTTATAATCATTACTCTTGTATAATAAAACTAAGAACCTCTCACCTTTTAAGATCATCAAACATCTATATGGATATTTTAAAGGCATAAATTATATATATTTAAAAAACACTGTATCACACTCAAAGATGCATTGCAACGCACCGGTTGAGGATCACTTTTCTAGAGTGCAAACTGCTAAAAGTCAAGTCTCTGGGATTCTAACGCTCACCTGATCATTGATTGAGACAATCTGTGATAGAATATACAACAATGATATAAGACTTTGGGGATGGACGCTGCCTATTGGTTGTAATTTGGTGGCTAGCTGTCGGGTTTCCGTGACTCTGGCAGTACCTTACTTGTTCTCTGACAAATTTCTCAGCGTTGCGCTTTTTATCACACCTTAACTCAGTGTTGAGAGGGCTGCCATCACTCAGCAAGACGGCTCTGAAGATGGCTATCATTACAATTGTTTAAATATGAAGCTTCCTCGGTTTTAAAATAATACAATGATATGACACCTGATTTCAACTCCAGTATCACCGTCTTTGAAAGCATCAGTCAATATTGCTGGGAGCATGAGAATGAAAGTTGGTTTTCGATGCTAAATTTCATTCCGGCTTACAAGCTTCCGCACCATTACATATCATATTTTGCGGGTATTTTACTATTGACTATATCATATAATGTGGATTATTTGAAGAAAGTAGAGTTGGATTTTTAAGGAGATTTAGCTCCCATTTCTAGCAAGTCGAGTGACTATACTTAAGCTTCTTTGGAAGCAGTTTATAGTCTTCTCCACTTATTCTGATGGCGCTATTTTCTTTTATGCTATAATTGACCAGCTCTTGTTCACCAAGGAGGTCAAATAGATCAGCCACCATCACCTAGTTTATTGACTCGTCCAACACCGTCTGGGTTGTGTCGCTCGTTCATTGAAAACAGCAACTAGGTATCATAATTAAGTGGTCCATTTGTATGAAAGTAACGTAGTAGAAATAACTGCCTGACTACTAATCGTATACATACATTCACAAACTTGAATACATTTACATTGTGTGTATACATGTATAAATGTATGTGTCTGTGTTTGCGCGTGTGTATTGAATCTATGTGCATATATATCTTCGCATTTATACATACATATAAATATATACATACATATATATATGTATGTGTGTGTGTGTGTGTGTGTGTGTGTGTGTTTGTGTGTATGTGTGTGTGTGTGTGTGTGTGTGTAGCGGAAGTATGGAAAACAGGAGCAATCTTGGATCCATTATTTGAAGAGTGTAATAAACCCTTACATAAAGTCAAAGCTGACAATTGGAAAAAATATGGTCTAGTGCAAATCCCAAAGAAAAGATATGCTGGATATGTTAAACAGTACAGAGCCATTTGTTAATCACTTATTACAGTTAAAATCTACAACTAAATGTTACTTATCTCCATGTATCAACCAAAAGGGTTTTCTTCTAGATAGATCTACATTATCGCCCATTTTTTGCATTATCGCACATTTTACTGAGAGTATCGAAGATCAGACACTAAAATCAGTTATATAATTTTGTAGACTTTATTATAACATTTCGATGCATCTTAAATGGAAGCAACATTTTCTCAATGATATTGTGACTCAAGTTTTATCACTTAAAAAATAGTGATTCAGATGTTTTGAGATCCTATCAGGAGTACTACAAAGTGACTCGCTTGCAACCTTTCCTTTCCTTGTGACCTTGGAATATTCATTACGAATTACAGCATCATATGCAGTAGAAACTGTTTTTACCGGTGAAAATAGTTGCAAGCGTCATTCTGCAACTATTATCACTGATAAAAATTCATGCTGAAGATATACTTCAGCTACAGCTTCAACGAGTTGTGAAGGCTGCAAGACAGATCGGGCTGCATGTAATTGAGATTCAGACAAAGTTAGTGGATTTCAGTCAACCAAAAGAGCTTATTATATAATGAAAGAGTGAAAACTTGAAATGTTGTTAATAAATTCAATTATCTGAGATCTTAGATGAAAATCACAAAGAGAAACGTTGAAACAAATGTTGAATTAGCATGGTCAGCAATGAACAAGACCTCCTTAATATATGAACCATATATATTTATTGGCCTCAAAATGCAAACTTCTACAGACGCTGCAGAAAGCATACTTATATGCGAATCTGAAAACTGGATAAAACGGTTATTTTATAACAGTGATCGGAATAGATTATTGAGACGCACTAAATTGTTGATA
>NC_068987.1:101539263-101541106 GCF_001194135.2 Octopus bimaculoides
TTCCCTTCATCGGAGACAGAAAAAATAAAGTAATCTATTATTATATCCATAGGCGGATATTTTTAGTATGAAGTGGTACAGTGTGTGATATGCTGAAAAAAGAGAGAACAGTACTTGAAGTGTAGTTTCATTCCAGTGGTAAATATCCGTGTAGAAATTCGTGCAAATTAATCCTTGTGTGAATAATCCTGAAATTTATGTTGGAACGAGAGTTGATATAGCTTAGGTAGCAGAGGTATATATATTCCATCTTGCAATAGATTTTTGCTTGTATAACTAATCGGTATACAGCACTTACTCGGTATTACCTGTATCCTCCGGGGTTTGGTTAAATCAAATACCCACCTCAACCTTATATATATACATATATATATATATATATATGTATGTATGCTCGTCAACACACACGCGCACTCTCTCTCTCTCTCTCTCTCTCCCTCCCTCTCTCTCTCTCACACACACACACACACACACACACACATATATACAGTAGTACCTTGGATTTCGAACAACTGATCACGAATAAATCGTGCTTTATAAACATCTACATAAATATACATGTATATCGCGATCAGAGTTGTTCGAAAACCGAGGGACTACTGTACATACATACATACATACATACACCCAGAGTTATGTATCTCTTCTACTTTTTCTATTCCTTGCTCTTCCTTTCTTTCCCTGTCTTCACTTTAGCCCTTCTTTTCCAAATCTCCCCCTTTCCTGTTTATCACTCTTCCACTTACATTATTTATACTTACACTTATTGCCTCTCTTTGCTCTCCTATCCATGCCCGCACCATTCCATTAGTGTTCTGCTTGGTCACAACTAAGAAGTGACTCTTACGAACGTAGCATTAATTTTCTAGGTCGTTCAGGTTTTCTCACCCTGTCAATGAGCCGATTGAGTAAACGTTTCAATAACGAACCTACAATGACTACTGGAAACAGATGTAAGTCAAATTCACTACAATAAAGAATATGAAATGTCCATTATTTATGCCTTACTTTATATGGAAAGCAGTTCTCAGTCTTCTCATTAATGGTGCGAAGCTGAGTAATACCATCTGGTGGATAACTGATGAAGAATTAGGGACTTCCTGTGTTTGTCACCCGACCGGTGGTACCTTCAGTATACGTTATACGCTACACAATGGACCACAGCTTTTATTAACAGTAAGTTTCATATATCCATGCGACTCTATTTTTAACCTTCTCTCTTTCTCTTTTTTTTTTTGTCTCTCTTGTCCTCTTACTTCTATTTTTAGCCTTTCTCTTTTCCCCCTCCTCTCTTCCCTTGTTTTCTCCCTGTCGCTCTCCGCTTCCCTCACTCTTGCACTCTTTCTCCTCTGCCTGCTGCTGACACATGATCCGTGGCCAGCCTTTCTGTCTTTCTCTCCCTTTGTGACACCTGTTGCGTAGCTGACTGGTCCTAAATTTACTGTGTTCCACTGTTTACTATTCGCTATTTTGTAATGCTTTAGGATGCCTTCTAAGTGTTACCCACCATTCTTGTCTTTTTGGCCCTGAGGCTATATTTTGCTCGTTTCTTATTTATTTTGTCTTTGTCGATCAGCTTAAATTATATTTATTCACTTTCGTATGTCCAATCTGTACTGTTCCGTTTGCTCTCGGCTCTATATTCTCCGCAACTTTCGCGGGCACCGCCAACATGGTAAGTTCTCAGTCTTATCATTAATGATGCGAAACTGAGTAATACCACCTGCTTGATAAATGATGAAGGATTAGGGACCTTCTGTGTCTATCTCCCGCACTCAGTATGTGTTATACGATTTTTACCTGTCGTTTGCTTTCACAATACATTTTTTCGTATATATATATA
>NC_068987.1:101541206-101542138 GCF_001194135.2 Octopus bimaculoides
TATACATATATATATATATAGTTACCTAAGTTGCATGAGCTCTATACGAACCCCGACGAAGTCCTACCACCATATAGTTGGAACATGTCAACTTTCTTAGCATTGAGCAAAATGCTTTGAAACTCCCATCAACTACATGATAGGCCTGAAACATATGTAGCTTTTTTTTTCTTTCTAATCTTAATTTATTTTTCTTTGAGCTTTAAACTTCTAATCAATATATTTGTACTGTCATTTTTTTTTTAATATTATCTTTTGTAACATACAAATAAATTAGTAATTACAGCCATTTATTCTCTATTACTTCTTGTCCCCCCTCCCCTATATATATATCACTCATTTGGTGAACAGTGGATCTCGGAGCAGATTAAGCTATAATACAATAACATGCAAATATTGAGAATACTTTTCGATAGGTAAATTCCCGTGATCTCAATCTTATAAATGTGTGTATATCTACATGAAAATGCGTATATGTATGTGTGTACAAGTTTGTTGAGTGTTCCACTGTTGAATTAATAGAGCAAACTGATCATTGAATAAATCTGTCTCTAGGTATTCTGCAAATGCGTTTGCTGTGAACGTAATTCTCCGGATGAATTGGCCTGATACAGTATGGTGTGACAATTCACAAGACGTTTGAAAAAGCATGAGGAAAATGCGTCACAAATTGAACTCGGAACTGAACCTCATCACCAAACCAACTTCTTAATCACTCGACCACCTCTCCTCAACTCTGGAGTGGCTGTGTGGTAAGTAGCTTGCTTACCAACCACATGGTTCCAGGTTCATTCCCATTGCGTGTCACCTTGGGTAAGTGTCTTCTACTATAGCCTCGGGCCGACCAAAGCCTTGTGAGTGGATTTGGTAGACGGAAACTGAAAGAAGCCTGTCGTATATATGTATATATATATATATATATATATATATAT
>NC_068987.1:101543714-101544345 GCF_001194135.2 Octopus bimaculoides
TATATATGATCAATAAGAGAGGCGGAAGATGGAAGATACGTGAATCTTTATTAAACACTAGAATTGCTTAGAACTATCTAGCATCGATCCCTCACGGTTGGGATTCTTAACAACTGATTTAGGAATATCCGTCGGAGTAGATCTGTCTCCTCGCGTGATGATAAGATGTACCTCGTTAAAATAACGATTGTTCCGTATGATATCTTCTCAGTTTCGGTATATGAAGGGATAGAGCATCATTTTTATAGGAGGTCAATAATAAATAACAGACGCGAAAGGAAAATAATACACACCAAAGCGAAAATGATAGTTTATATATATATTTATATATATATATTGATTTCATATCATAGCAGAAGACCAGCAATTTTGAAGGTGGAGCTATGTCCATTACAGCGAACCCAGTAATCAACTGATGTTTATTTTATCGGCCGAGGCTATAGTAGCAGAGACTGCTACAGGAATTGCCATTGGGACTGAAACCAAAACCGTATTGTAGCGAGGTGAATTTCTTAATCATAGCCAAGGGAGTTTCTTAAACTTTGGATATATTCGGCAAATAAACATTCTTCGTGGTCCTCGTTTCACTCTATCACATCTATAAATATATATATATATATATATATATATA
>NC_068987.1:101545744-101553954 GCF_001194135.2 Octopus bimaculoides
ATATATATATATATATATATATACTTTTGGCAAGCTACCACGCCATTCATCTCGGCAGTAGCTGTATTGATTAACCATAGACGATTACAATCCTACATTCAATAAATTTCCATTGAAGTTTATCTTTAGTGTTCTGGTTTAGGATTGTGGGGCTAGGTTTGGGTTTAGAATTACTCGAAGAAGAGAAAATCTTTAAAAAAAAATTAGATTTTTGTCCTTTTTTCTGCCATGCTCCATGTTTCGAACATGGAAATCGAAAATAAATTTTCTGATTATATTAAAAATTAGAAATATACGTAGAATGTCATTGTATGATGCTGCTGCAATAGTATTATTCTATTTCTGTTTACGCTGGGTTATTGAAATGCCAGCAACATTTTAGTTAAAAAAGAAATTTTACTTTACAAATAACATTATTTTTGTGTATGTTATTTTACAAATAAAATATACATTACGTTAAAATTATAGGTTTATTCACAGTTACGATGAGTCTTATTCAGCAATTTGGCTACAAACTGCATTCGTTTAGGCAACGCCGGGTATTTCTCTTGTCTGTGCCAGCAGTTTCATCCTATAGGACAGTGAGCCGTTTAATGATCCCTTTAACGTATGGTCTTCCACTTCGGTCACACATGTTAGTTTTACATATTAGTCCGAAGTCAATAAGATTGCCTTATTTCGAACGACGATTCAACCAAATTAATGTATTTTGAAGTCTCTAATGGAACACTATGCTAGCAAATACAAAACCAAGTCTAAAACAGCTGCAGGAGATATCGTTCATTTTACTAATACCAAAGCGTCCTAAGTTAAAACACGCATTGCTATCACAGCGTACCCTAGCATTAAATTTACAAGACAATCGGTATATTGCCAATCGCAGTTGCAAGAACTCTGCTTCCAAGACTCTCGCCAGATGAAAATTATTTCGGGAAGTTAACGTTGATATATAAGTAACCCGAAATCTTCAAAAACTGCAAACTGGAATTTAATAATTCAGTCGCTGGAATCAGATTTCCATTCATTCAGTTTACCAATTAGGTTTTTTCTTTATTGCGAAGCCAATTGTTCCCTCATTTTCCATATGCTTGCTTGCGATTCCAACAGAAATCATAATCGCAAACTATTTCATTTTGCTGAATTACCGCAAGTTATTTTGTCTCCGAAAGAGCAATAATGATATATTTTTTACATCTTGGTCTCTGCTGGAACGGAGGTAATTCTCCGTTCTGTCCAAAGGAAAATCATTTCCTATTCCGACAGCACATACCCATATTCCAACTACACATACCTAGATGTAAATTTTGTTTATATATTTTTTCTTGTTAGTCACGCTAAAATGAGTAGC
This sequence comes from Octopus bimaculoides, assembly GCF_001194135.2. Taxonomy (NCBI): domain Eukaryota; kingdom Metazoa; phylum Mollusca; class Cephalopoda; order Octopoda; family Octopodidae; genus Octopus; species Octopus bimaculoides. Next base: position 101,547,093 of record NC_068987.1, read on the forward strand.
TGTCAGCCGCGTTTAAACGATCCCGCTTGTGATTGGGATACGTTGTTTTTTTTTCAATGAAGCGGTAAATTCTAAAAGGCATTTCAATTAATATTTACAAGACATAATTTAAGAAAAAAATTGATATTCAATACATTGGTTTGGCGCCAATCTTAACATTTGGCGATCTTTTATTTGTCTCCCCTTCTTTGGAAATATTTCTACTTAGTGAATCTTCTGCGTTGTCATTTAAACCATGAATGAAGTCACTGAAATAAGCAGGAATAACTTTTATAATGTATTTTAACATTTTTCTTTATTCATAATATTAGAGCTGAATTTAATGACTCATGTGCACCGGATTTTTTGAAGTTAAAAAGTAACTTGTAAATCGGAATTCCTACACGGCACATATATCTCCGTCAAATTACATTGATCAAACAATACTTGTCCATGAAATATAGATGTAGTTCCTTTCACAACACTCTTAAAAAGTCAGTTCTTGATCCCAGTTGAGTTAGACGAATTTATGAGGTAAGAGTTATTTAGAAAGACAGTATTTCACGCCACGTTAATGCATTTAATACATTTTCAATAAAATCTTTTGAAATTGTCAGTAAATAAACTAAACAACATTTATATTTCCAATAATGTTTCATACAAAAAAACTGGGATCAGGAAAAATCAGTTTATGTTTTTTAACGAAGATATAGTATACTACCAAACAGAAGGGTCTCTCATACGCAAGCAATATAAGGTAAATAATTTGCAGTAAAAAAAATTGAACGCTTTAGTGCAGGACTGGTTCACTTTCAGAAAAATCTAACATGATGTTGGTCATGAAAATGTAATAACAAAAGTAAACATGATACATTTTTGTACTTTTATTAATGTGCGTTGAGTTCATTTTCAAAAATATTGTGAGAAAGAGGAAATATACTCACGCTTTTGATTTGCATATTTTTCACAGTCCCTTTCTGTTTCTTTGTTTTTCTATAATGTCTCTCAGTGTCTTCTATTTATTCTTATCAAATGTTTGGCATACTTTGCAAAATCTTCACAGTACAACCAATCGATTGGATTTGGTGGATGCGGTATGTGTGTATGTGAGAAAGTATTTATCTATACTTGTCTGCCTATATATACGTATATATAAGGCGGTGAACTGGCAGGATTGTTAGCACGCCGGGCGAAATGCTTAGCGGTATTTCGTCTGTCTTTACGTTCTAAGTTTAAATTCCGCCGTGGTCGACTTTGCCTTTCATCATTTCGGGATCGATGAATTAAGGACCAACTGTGTACTGGGGTCGATCTAAGTGACTGGCCCCACTCCCCCAGAATTTCGGGCCTTGTGCCTAGAGTAGAAAAGTATATGTATGTATATATATTTTGACCGTGTTTTTCCTTAATTGTTTGAATTGGTTTTACAAAAGTAAATTTCGATTTTTCTACTAAATAATACTTTGTCATTAGAGTACAATCAATAACATCAACATCAGTAGATACTAAGATGCAAGGACTTTAAAAAATTGTGCATCCTTCATTTGTTTCACTTACAGTAGAGACTTGTAGAATACATAAGTTTCAAACATTGGCACAAAACTAGCAATTCCGGGAGAGAGGGATTAGTCGATTATATAGATCCCAGTGTTCAGCTGGTACTTATTTTATCGACTCCGAAATGATGAAAGGCAACGTCGTCCTCGGCGGAATTTAAACTCAGAGCACAAAGAGGATGAAATGCAGCTAAGTATTTTGCCGGCCGTGATAACAATTCTGCCAACTCACTGCCTTGCAGAATATATTAATTTCAAATATTGGTGCAAGGCCTCCAATTGCTGGGAAGAGGACATAGTCGATCACAAGTGTTCAACTACTACTTATTTTATCGACTCCGCAAGGTTGAAAAGCAAAGTCGGCTTCGGTGGTATTTGAACTCAGAATGTAAAGACGGACAAAATACCGCATAGCATTTTGTCCAGCGTGCTAAGGATTTTGCTGGCTCACCGCCCCGAAATTGTAGAATATATTAAATAATCTTTGTCCCTGTATGAAAACGCGAATGGCTCAAATTATAAGTAATTCAAATTATAAGTAAAAACAAACTTCGCCAATGAATATAAGTACATGCATGTAATTATCTATGAACGTATGCTTTTCGCAGAATTTTAAAATGTCATTCTCGAATTCTACAAAGAAAATTTCATTAACAAACTGACAAATATGTTTTTGATTCAATTTCTGGGAACAGAATCTTTAGACTGTTAGATATAATGTTTCGTAGTTTTTATTCCAGCTTGCTGTACATTGAATTAAAATCCTGTCGATGTGAACTTCGCTTTTCATCCGTTCAATTATTGGGTGAAATATTTTCAGCAGCTTTTCAAGTTCTTTATGTTCTGAAATTGAAGCTTGAAATGATAGCGGTGCCCTGCTGTACTGACACTAAAGTGTCAACATTTCCCTTGGATAAATATCGTTGACTTGGGATACTATATTCCCACTAAAATCTTTTCTCAGGAATCGCATATAGATACATTATACATAACCAAGCATGGTGGAGAAGACTAGTGAGCCTGTCTAGCGCGTAATCAGCTCTTATTTTAAGTGTTCACTAATGACAAGTCTAGCCATGAACATGCGACTATTTCAGAGAAGTTGGTTTTTTAGATTTATTTCAGAAGAGATGGTACCTTATTATTAATATTATTATTATTATTATTATTATTATTATTAGATTTTGAACTGAAGGCGACATAATCTTGGAGCCATAATCACTAATTTTTCTATTTGTCACCAATTCCTGTTTCACTATTTTCTCTCTTTCTATCCTCCAATTTTGTCATTTGAGATAAATAAAAGGCACAAAGGAGACCCAATAGAATCAAAACGTATCTGTTCCATTCAACAGTTGGCCTAGAGACAAAATCCCCGCCTAACTACATTGTCTTGATTTTCTAATCATAAAGATTACCTGATTATAGCGAGGTTATTTTCCTTGCTTGATACTTTTAGAAAAAACACACAAACACTAAAGAGTATCTCTTCTTCTAATTGTAAGGGAATAATCTCAGACGAAATTTTTCAACTTAACATGTGAGATGCCCTTCTTTATAGACAGTTGCATTGGTCGGTAGATTTAAATCTGATCTGGCAAGCCTCCGAACAAAATCATTCAATTTACGACTACCTTATCTTTCTGGGGGTATATAAAACTTTATAATCTAATGGTCCTTATCTGTACACAGGGCCAACATTTAAGACAAAAAGCATCGGATTTCTTGCCCAGCCCCATGTAAGACAGTAATGTATGGCCTGAAAGATACTTGAAGGAAATGTTGATGATCGTTTTTGCAGGTTGAAAGTGCATGCAGAACTGGCACCTTCGTTGAATCATAAAGGTTATATATATAGCTTTGGATGGTTATCAGTGACGAGAGTAGGGAATTACAATGGATACGGATAAACATTGTGAAAGGGATAAATATAATAGTTCTTACCGATATAGTTGTTTAATCCTAACACTGCTTTTCTTCAGCAGACCCATGGACCTGTTGCTAAAGTGCATCCAATTCTTTTTAATTTTTAGAAAGTATTTTTCAGCCATTTTTTTTTTTACCTATAGACCCCTTTGATTCCTATGTAATTTAGATGGAACCTCGATGTTTAAGAACATTTTATATTTTTATAATTGAATATTATCAGGAATTGTAAATAAAGAAATTGTTAAAATATTTTGTGTATTGTAGAATAGCCAAAGTGTCACTGAAGAGGTCACAGATGTGTGAACATAGATTTCCGGACAATGGGCATCAATTAAAATAAGAACAGTAATAAACGAGTGAAGATCGAATATGTAGTACGTGTGTTTATTTGACAAAAGAAAAAAAATACTATCCCGAAATATAACAATATATATATATATATGAATTGCAAACCAAAAATATCATTCATTGCATCATATGCCCACCGTGCAATGAGATTTACATCGGTCAAACAGGATCACACATCAAATATCTCGTTAGAGTAACAATTACGCATTTATCTTTGAGAAACGTCCCATGTAAGTAAATTTGTGTCAACTTCAATTATTTATTTAACTTTTCTTTTGAAAATGCAAGAAGAAAATGATTAATTAGAACAAGCAAAAGAATAACACATTGTAAGAATACAAAGTCTGAAACGAAACCAGAAATAATCAACACTACTACCCATAACAGTGTCCTCGATACAGATTACCAAATAACATGTGTATTTGAAAAGCTGTAAACAACGAAAGCGCTTACACATTACAATCGCTCATTTCTAAAGGAGTTGCGTCATTCAGTTGTTTGAAAATTGTTTTATATGATTAATAGGTTTAGTTTAAGAAACTTTTTCATCAAATATTCTCATTGTATAAGGAACTCCATTTAAAAACTTTTTTTAAATATTTAAACAAATATAGAAGATCGGAATTGCCCAGACAAGAATGTAATCAGTAGCGCGACTGCTTCTAATTTTTTCCAGAAATATCGAAGGAACTGATGATTACTACAAACAAATACGACTCACTCTAGTCAACATTCCAAGAAATAAAAGAACAAATCTATATTTAGAGGAAAAATGTAGAAAATTTTATTGGGTTTAAAACAAACTGCAAACGGTACAGTAACTCCGAATACGACTACTGTGATACCAACAACAACAACAGCAGAACATTCCGAAGTACAGGATATATTTAAGGAATGGAATGAAGTTCATTTGGAGAATGAAGCATACACAAAGAGAAACCAGATGAAGAAAATATGGAATAGATTAATATATCAAAGAAAACAAGTGTGCTGGAAAGAACTTGGAAGCAAACATTTGGCAGATACATAGGAATGATGAAAATGCAAAGAAAAAGAAATTTTTCCATGAAAATTCTAAATCAAGGATGTAAGGTGAAAAACGAGGAAACTAAAATAAGATACATCTCGCACTTGAAAAATTCGAAGCAGAAATCGTCCGACTATGACTTTCAATAATTAAATTCGAAGCAAATCAAAAAAAATGTGAAAAAATGTGAAAAATACAGAAAAAATAATTGAAAGAATGGGGAGATAAATAAAAATATAAAATCTAAGGGTAAAAGAGTTAGAGAGAAAAAGCAAAATCACATATACCACTGGAATAGAAAAAATCTATAACCACAGGAGTATGAAACCAATTACCGAAGTGAATTAGTAAATACTAAAAAAATAAATATAAAAATCGTAAAGATACAGAACCTAGCAAGAACTGAACAAATTATAAATCTTTCCATAATAATTTACTAGATAGATGATGAAATAGTCAAACGGGAGCAACCCATAACCCTCATGTGCCGAAATGATAACAAACCAGCATTCGTGAAACATTTCCAAAGTATAACAATAGGAGAACAGGTCAAAATAGTATATCAAACCGAAGAAAACAATCTAGATCTACTAAAAACAACGCAACATAACCGAGGAAGATGGCATATCAGTAACACCGGACATAACTGGAAACCCTCATTCCAAAACAGTAGAATAAAACGACAGGATACAAATAACTCACAAATCTAAAAGACTTCTCTGCCGAGCAGAAAGAAAAAAAAGTGAGAGAAAATGCGTATGGTTTTAAGGAAATACTGAAACACCTGATCCAAAATATATATATTTATCACAACTAAAACTCACGTAAAGCTTCATAGCAACTCCAAACCCCGACATAACATAACTTAAAAAATATACTAAGGAATTTTGCTGAAAACTTTGTCTAAGTGAAATCTTGCAAAAGAAGGATTTCGAAGATCCATCAATTCAGATCCATATTTTGAAAAAAGAAAGGAGGATTGGAACCTCCACAGAAAAGGAATAAACACTTAGTGGAGTACATGCTTAGTGGAGTACATAACTCGTCTCAAAAGATCAGCAAACTCTGACATTACCAAGGAGAAGGAAAAAACGTTAAAATATCCGCAGAAAGATTCCTCTATAGTTATTAAAGAAGTCGACAAAAGAGTTGCTATAATAATGAGACAAACCCCATTACAAGGAAATGTTCTTAGAAAAGCTAAATGACTAATATTTACACAAAATTTAGAAACTATCGCAGACAAACAATGAAAAAAAGTTGGTAAATTAATGGACAAATTTTTAAAATTATTTAACAGAAAATATGCTAGACCACCTAATGAATTTTGAGGTAATAACAAGTAAATTTTATGGACAAGCGAAGAGCCATAAATCTAAAGGAACGCAAGACATCTTAAAGAACAGACATTCACCATATGCAAAGATTCCCAAGAACGTCAGATTTTAAATTACGCTCAATTATTACAAGAACAACATTAAGCACCCAAAAATTAAACAATATATTAAAACCATTGTTCAAATTAGCTCATAGTTTCATTAGTCGTGACACAGATGTCCTAAACCGCGTTCCAGAAAAAGTAGATAACGATATGACCCTGATTAGTTTTGACGTGAGCAGCTTCTAGACAATATCCCCCGACGATTGTGATTGGCTGCAATAGAATTCTGGATACAAAATTACCCAATGAGAGTTCAGGAGAGATTCTCAAAAGAATGTATACCAAAAGGATTAGCATTGGTGCTAGTAAAAAAAAAAATACTTCTTTGATAATCAATATTACTCCTTCAAATAATAGTGATGCAGTGAAGATTTGTGCAAATAGAAAATTGGAAATATCCCCTTCCTTCAAGATAAATGAATTTGTTCTTCAAATATTGAAACGGTATCGAGGATTCTGTGGAAAGAACATTTTATAAACATGTGCGTATGTGTGCACATGTGTGTATGTGTGCATATATACGTGTGTGTGTGTATATATATATATATATATATATATATATATATATATATATATATATAT
>NC_068987.1:101555532-101556707 GCF_001194135.2 Octopus bimaculoides
ATATATATATAAGTTTCGAAGGTCTAGCTTCGTTGGACTTACAGAAATCAACACCAGTTGTGAAGTGTTGAGATACAATGATAAAAACATTGACGCACGCGCGCGCGCGCACACACCCACACTAACACACGCACACACACACATACATGAGTGTTTGTGCGTGTGTGTGTACATACATGTGTGTCCGTGTGTGGTAGGAATGTAAAAAAAAATCTTCAGTATCGAAGAATATTCTTGTAAAAGTAAATAAAATTGAGTGTTCTGAGAATTATTTTCTGCTTCAACTAGTAGATGTTTACATCTAACGATTTGTAAACATCTAACCATTAACGTAGAAAATAATTATCAAAAAATTCATTCTTATTCATTTTGCTGTCATATAAATATTCTTATCTAGATCTATTGCATAATTCAAACTTCATTCAGCCCAGCGACCCTTTGCATAGATGGTGGGTAGTTTATTTACCGATTCCATATACCTCCAATTCGCCAAGGTAACTTCGGGTCGTAAATTTTACTGACAATCTTCATAAACAGTGAAATGCTTATTTGTTATTCACGTGGTCGGTTCCACTCTGCTTTCGTTCTGTCTGTAGATAATATTTTTTAACACACTACATCTGCACACACACACACACTATATATATATATATATATATATATTACACACACACATACACACATATTTGTATAATAAGCTGTGGATTCAGGGAATCGTGTGGCTATCTCAGAAGGCTCCTCTTACAGATACGGCTAACACTTCACATAGCAATCTGATACAGAGAAGAGTAAAGCAACTGAAATCCAGAAGGTTCAGCAAGTGAAATTATTTGATGAGGAGTATATAAATCATAAGAGGGGAATATACATTTATTTACCTACGTGTCATCCTTAGGGTTACGGCTGTTTCGCAACCTTCTCCATGTAGTATTCATTTCAGTGTGGGAGATATTACGCTTACATGTTCACATTAATATGTAATCCCCGCTTTATACATCGCAATTATATATTCACAAACCGATGCAGATAAAGAAAGCTACGTCATTAGATGAGCAGAACATTAAGGTTACCCCAACGATTTAACTCGAAACGACCGTAACTCTAAAGATGTCACGTGGTAAATGTATATATTCGCATCTCTCACCTCCTGCTTATTTATATATATATATATATAT
>NC_068987.1:101556753-101558700 GCF_001194135.2 Octopus bimaculoides
ATGCATATTATTATTATTATTATTATTATTATTATTATTATTATTATTATACACTATGTGGGCTTTAATTGTATTGCATTAATGGAGGCGCAACTGTACTTATGGTACTTAGTATGGATTAACCTGATCGTCCTTCGTTTTAAACAATTTCAAACTTACGACTGAAGGAAGTTATGTTGACGTGGTTGAATTTCAGTATAACAACATCATTAGAGGAAGGGATAACTATTATGCATCTTTGCTATTGCTGACTTGTGTCTTTGACATGTACATGTAATGAATGTAGGAGAGTTTAGCACGTTGGGTGTCCTTGAATGCATATGCCACCTACACCGCCAACTCATTGGATTTGTTCCAGTTTTGCTGGACAGCGGAAAAGACAGAGAAAAGTAACAGTTTCTTATCTTCCCAATCTCTCTCTCTCTCTCCCCCTCTCTCTCTCTCTCTCTCTCTCCCTCTCTCTCTCTCTCTCTCTCTCTCAATTTATAATCCATTCTGTATATGAAGGGTCCTCCAATGGTTTGTATAATCAGCAATCAGGTTTTCGATCAATAGAATTACATAGTTGTTAAATTAACATATACAGTAATCCCTTGACTATTGCGGGTGTTACGTTCTAAAAAAACCCGCGATAGGTAAAAAAAAATCCGCGAATTAGAAACAGTGCTGTGCTGTATATTTTTTTAAATCATTTTTATAATTTGTATATATTAATTTTAATATAAATGCAAAACAGCACCACAGAGGAATCGACCCAAGCTTAAATAATAAACCGCGATAGGTGAACCACGATAGATGAACCGCGATAGGTGAACCGCGATAGGTGAACCGCGATAGGTGAACCGCGATATGGTGAGGGATTACTGTAAATCGTTGAATATTCCAAAAATACTGTTATCCTTAAACTAATTGCACGATCGACTCAGAGTGACATGCATAAGCTTTGTGCTGTTGTCTGACCGCTGAATTAGACTGGTATTAGCATATTTTGCTGATCGTGTGACTTCGACAAGATTCGAACATAGGATTTAAAGGTGTGAAACTCAACTTTTACATCGTTCCTCCGCATACGCCATACATTTTCACCACGTTCTTATATAACAAATTGTCTTACAGACTAATTTGTAATATAGAAATATGCTGAGCAATTCTGAGAGTAAAAATTAGTCAAATAAAACCAATATGAATGTGAAATATAAAAACTTGAACCGAGATATTCCGAGTAAACTCGGTCAATCTATTACTTAGCGTTATTGCATTAACTCTTCAGTAAAGCATATTGAGAAAATGCAAGCTTGCGCATGACCTCGCCAAAACAAGGGTAAAATTAAATCACTTGCTGTATATGGATGACCTCTATATGTATACGTAAAATGAAAAACAGAAAGACCTGGATTCTCTGATCCAAACGATATGAATATTTATCATGTATATTGGGATGCAGCTTAGGGTAAAAATGTGTGCCGTGTTATTTATGAAAAGAGACCGAAAGATTAAATCTGATGCTATGAAATTAGAAAGTGTTATACCGCTGAGAATTAATGAGATATACATATACCTAGGGGTGCTGCAGTACAATTAGGGTAATGAAAATCAAAAGAGTGTAAAAGAAGGATAAAGAAGGTGCCAGAAACGAAACTAAATGGAGAAATTATGAAAGCAATAAATACATGAACCATGACAGTATTAAAAACAAACAAGAAAAACTTCCATAATAATAATAATAATAATAATAATAATAATAATAATAATATTTAAAAAAAGGATTGACGTAACTCTTCACGAAGGTAAATAGTCAAAACGAAGAGCGCGATTTTAGATGTTTTATTTTTTTAACAACATTTCGACAGAACGTCTGTCTTTCTCAAGTTCAAACCAAAAGGTGATTGAAAATTCAAAATTTCAGAAACCAAACGTAGACTATGAACGTGAGTAATCAGCGTCCAT
>NC_068987.1:101559440-101563620 GCF_001194135.2 Octopus bimaculoides
ACAGCGTGTAGATACTCCAATGTTCGTTTTCTTGGAGTCAGATATAGAGGTCAATAATTCTTTTATGTTCTTATTCCGTCGAAAGGCTACAATGGGCGGCTGAGGAAATGTTTGTTTGAAACTGGGATATTTTTTCACCACATGTTGGTAACTTTCATGCAACACTTTTGAAATGCCAGCGAAACGTCGGTGCCAGTTAATCACTAAAGGAATTCTGTAATCTGTTGTATTTTGTTTGCTAAGATTAGGCATGTAGGTTTTACTATCTTTGCTAATCTTAGCTATTTCACTTGCTATTTCCTTTAAACGTGATTCACTGTAACCTCGTTTAACATAATGACATACAAAATAATAATATCAACATCGAAAAATACCTTAGGAATTAGAACCCAAGTTCGAAATTTCCCCAAGACACCTGACGAAGGCTGGACGATATATCAGCCGAAACGTTGTGATAACAACAAACAAGATGAGGACAAATATCCGTCAAATGTAAAGTGTCATTCTGTATTCGGAAAAAATGCTAACAAAAACTCTTGAGATTTGAGGAAATCTGTTGTCACCAAAACTCAAGGCAACACCACTGCCAACTGAGAAAGCATTAAATAGCTTTATAATATTATTAATATTAGTAATAATAATCCTTTCTACTGAAGGTGCCAGGCCTGAAATTTGGGGGTTGGGGTTAATTGATAACATCCACCCCAGTACTGAACTGGTACTTATTTTATCGATTCCGAAAAGATTAAAGACAAAGTCAACCTCGGCTGAATTTGAACTCAGAACATGACGACGGACCGCTAAGCATTTTGCCCGGCGAGTTAATAGTAACAATAACAATTATTATTATTATTTCTACTCTAGGAACAAGGCCTTGAAAATTTTTTGGTGGGAAGAGGGCGAGTTGATTACAGTACTTGACTGTTACTTATTTCATCGACCCCGAGAGGATCAAAGGCACAGTCGACCTCCAAGGAATTTGAACTCAGAAATACCGCTAAGCATTTCACCCGGCGTTTTAACGATTCTGCCAGCTTGCCGTTTTTTTTTGTTTTTTTTTAATAATTATTATTATTATTATTATTATTATTATTATTATTATTATTATTATTATTATTATTATTATTATTAACAACAATAATAACAATAATAATAACAACAACAACAACAACAATAGTAATAATAATAATAATAATAATAATAATAATAATTTCAAAATTTGGCATCAGTTTTAGTTGAGAAAGTCGACTACCTCGACCCCAGTGCTCAACTAATAGTTATTTAATTGACACCGAAGAACGAAAGGCAAAGTCGGCCTCAACATGGCTTGAACTCATAATATAAAGCCGGGCGAAATACAACTAAGCATTCTTGTCCAGCGTACTAACCATTCTGTCATCTCACTGCCTGGCTAGTAATTTTGGGGAGTAGTTAGTCGATGTTTTCGACTCCAGTATGTTACTGGTGCTTCATTGTAGCGATTCCTAAAGGTTGAAAGGCAAAGTTGAACTCGACGGGATTTGAGCTCAGAGCGTAAACAGCTGACAGAAATGCCAGAGTAGTTTGTCATTCGCTGTTATAATTTCGCTAATCTACCGGTTTTAAAATTTCTTTTACCTAGCCATAGCTTAGAAATTTGATTTGAAAAGACTGGTCGATTATATCGACTTAATTATTGGTGGTTTCTTTATTTTATCGATTTCAGAAAAAAAAAGAAGAAAGAAGTTAATTTCGACCTCAACGACATTTGAACTCGAACAAATAACGCGAGGCATTTTGTGCAACACTTTAACGATTTTGTCAAATAATATGAGGAGTTCTAACACAGAAACTGGGTCACGTATCTTAACAGACGAACCAACTGTTGATTATTCAACAACAGTATGGGAAGACGGAAAGTAAATTCTACCTAGACATATATAATAACAAGAGCACTCAGAGATCGCAAACCACTGCGAACGTTGCTTTATTTTGGCACTACGGCCGCTACAAAGACAAACACAAAACCACTGTGGGAACAAAAACATAAAACGAATGAAAATGAGATGTTATATAAAAATGAAAAATGAAATGGTTGCATGGGCCCCACTCCCATGCGGTATCATTTGAACGTTTATATAAACTATTTACAATCATTCTATTATCTTATTGTTGTTTCTTAATCTCGTTTTTCCTCTTTTATTTTTAAATGAAACAATTTTACTTTTTTCCTTCTTTCTTCAATAAAACAATTTTACTTACTTTTTTCCGTTCTAAATCTTTTAGCTCCACTACAGGTGGCAATTCATCGAACTCCACCATCACTCCTCGAAAGTCAATCCCTTCTCCACACATGTCTTTTAGTCTGTTGTAGGTATCCTTGTCAACCACGATGGCCTTCCCATTCTCGGAATACACATCCGTGGGCAAGTTTACTCTTATAATATGTTTAAACTTTAATACTTTCTTTTCAGTTTCTTTACTTTCTGCGTACGTCACAAAATTCCATTGAAATTTTCCTTTTCTTATTAGTTTTCTCTCTTCCTGCTCCGCTCCTAGTACCTTCTTCTTTTCTTCCGCCACTCCGAACTGTCTCTCCAGTTCCGTTTCTAAATTTTCTTCCTCCACTGGAACGACCGGTGTCTTCACCAATGTCTGTTCCCTATGCAACTCCCTTTGAACACTTCAAGTTGCTTTTCGTTTATTTTATCCACCACCATTTCATCTTCCTTCCTTCTGGTCTCCTCCTTTTCCATCTCTTCTTTCTTCTTTTTCTGTTGCTCTGGCGGAGAGCTCACTCTCCCACTTCTCTTTCTTTTTTTAAACACCGTGAACCCTTCCTCCGTTGTTCTCTCCTTTATATCGACCTGTACCACCTGGTCCGTGCTTTCCTTCCTCTCCGTCTGCTTTTCATTTGTTCTCTCTGGGAGTACCTCGCCTTCATGTGGCCCTTTTCTCCACATGTATAACACAGGTGGCCTGCCTTCCGCCACAACTCTCAATCTTACGTCATCGGGCTACACTAACTCTTAGGTCTTCCACTGTTGCTTGAACGGTTAACTCTATTCCATATCCCCAGTAGTTAACTCTTTGGGTTTTTGTGGCTTTCAGTATCTTGGCCTCCTCACTCATGAGTTCAAATTCTGCCGAAGTTGACTTTACATATCATCCTTTCAAGGTCGATAAATTGAGTACCAGTTGGGTACTTAGGTCGATGTAATCGGCTATCCTCCTGCCCCAAATTTCAGGCCTTGTATGAAAAGATTATTTGACCAGTACTTTATTTTATCCATCTCGTAAGAAAGAAAAGAGAAGTTAACCTCAGTGGAATTTGAACTCAGAACTTAAAGAAACATAAGTATTGCTGCAAGGCATTTTATCCGACGCCATAACGATTTTCTGCCAACTAGACACTCTATATGGCCATGATTTATTAGATGAACGGGTCACTTGATCGCAACGATTTGTATATAGTTTATTTTGTCGACCACGGAAGGGTAAAAGATAAAGTCATAGATATCGATTTATTTTATATATTGTCCCCAATCTTGGGGTAAGAAAGAATAAGTAGAGTGAATGCCTGGATGAAGTAGAAATTTGGGTTAAGTGGATAAATTAAGGGTGATGAGAGATTTAGATGTTAGAGAAGCAGGGATGGTTCTGAGGAGCTGATGCCAGTGTAGTAGCGAGATGGGGGAAACCTGAGTGAGGAGACAAAGTATCTCTGCGTGTGGGATAGGGGGGAGTTCGCTGTCGATCACTTTCATGCCAGTCAGTCAGGTCGCTTTCCTGTGTACATGTGTACTAACAATACCATCCTATATATGGAGGTAGCATTTAATTCCATTAATACCTGGATGATATGTATGTGTGTGAGTGTGTGTGGAGAGACAGGGAAAGAGAGAGAGAGAGAGAGAGTGAGAGAGAGAGAGAGGAAAAACATACATATTCTTTCATAGTTTTATTTTTTATATACTCTCTTACTCTCTTTTACTCTTTTACCTGTTTCAGTCTTTTGACTGTGGCCATGCTGGAGCACCGCCTTTAGTCGAACAAAGTGACCCCAAGACTTACTATTTGTAAGCCTAGTACTTATTCTATCGGTTTTTTTGCCGAACGGCTAAGTTATGGGGACGTAAACAATATATATATATATATATATATATATTATATATATATATATATATATATATATATATAT
>NC_068987.1:101566677-101567391 GCF_001194135.2 Octopus bimaculoides
TGTGTGTGTGTGAAAAGTGCCATGCATGAAGTCAGTCCCTGAAGCATTGTGTGTGTGTGTGAGTGTGTGTGTGTGTGAGTGTGTGTGTGTGTGTGTGTGTGTGTGTGTGTGTGCATAACTACACACTTGTTATAAATGTATGTCTGTGCAGATAGATAGATAGATAGATAGATAGATAGATAGATAGATAGATAGATAGACTGACAAATAGATAGATAGATAGATAGATGCATGCATGCATATGTGTGTGTGTGTGTGTGTGTACACCAACAGAGAGAAAAATGTGAGACGTACTTGATAAGAATGAAAAAAAAAAAGTAGGAGAGGTAAATTTAAAAACAGAAAAAGAAAGAAAAAAAAGGGACTGGAAATGAAGACAAAATAATAACAAAAAATATCTAGATATAAAAACAAAAAACATTGTAAAAAAAAACAATTAGAGAAAAAGTCTAAGTAAAACCCAAACGTTAAGATGCTGTCTACGGCGGTAGTGAATGTCGGCTATCCAATGAAATGATCGATGTGTAGTCACGTGAGTGGCTGGCTGCTGGCGGGCCGATATAGATGATGGCATAGTGAGACCAACCGGCAGAGAAGAACTGTTAGATCTGGCTGAGTGTTTGTTGCGCAGGTAGTGAGTGCCATATAGATTCCAGGTTGTGTCCTCTCTATCTCTTTCTCTCTCTCTCTCTCTCTCTCTCTCTCTCTCTCTCT
>NC_068987.1:101571981-101577861 GCF_001194135.2 Octopus bimaculoides
GTACATATACACACACACATAATACATATATATAATACATACGTAAATATATATATATATATATTATTTTTCAACTGATTTCTTTTTTATCTTATTCTCAATTTATTTATTTATATTTGACCATGGATATTATTTCAAGCTTAATTTTCTGTCAAACTTCGTCCAGAGATTACGGATTAACAGACACATTTTCGTCGAAAGGATTACCATCGAAATATTTCGAACTGCAACAACAACAACAACAACAACAACGACATCAACAACAACCAATACAACGACAAACAAAATATCAACAGCTTAAATATTACCAACAACTGCATTGATAACAACAACAATTAGAACCGTTATCGTCATTACTTTTGAGTTTTTCCACGTTATTATTATTGTTGTAACGACAAAAGGATATTAACAGCTACAAATTTGAAATACCAAAAAACAGAAAATTCTATTGAAAAAGTTGAAAACAAAGTGCGCGCGCACACACACACGCAATAAATACACCACAAAAATTATATAGAGATTGGTAGAATTTAAAATTAAAATTCACAACATAAGTATTTACAATAACAATTACAAAACTATCAGTAACAATTAAATTTTATATATACATATATGATAAATAAATATCCTTATTATTTTAATCATATAAATTATATATACTTCCTTTCTGATAAATAGATTATTTCTGACTTTTTCCTCCATTTATCTGAGTATTTATTATATTTTGTGAAAATTTTCGTTTCATATTTTACGTTAAGGGAATACCTACACGCTCAGTCACACACATATACACACGCACGAACACACACACACACACACAAATATATTTTACATTCATCCTCACTTCCACATGTAATATATATATATATATACAAAATTAAATATACGTTATTAATGTGAAAAGACTTAAAACACTTGCGAAAGGATTTAGGAATGATATCTTGACACTGTTTAATTCCTCTTAGATCTATTTCAAATCCATCCATAGACGTTTAGTATAAACTTTTAAGAGATACAAATACGCGCACGCGCATACACGCACGCGCGCACACACATACACAGACAACCATATGCAAACATACGACGGTGACTGACAGCACGCCTATACATCCATGCGAGCAACAGATATATATTTTGCTGTCTGCCTATCAGACTACATTTGGGAGTCCGACGAATTGTTGAAAGAAGTTGTCCAGTGCAACAGTCGATGGCTATGTAAGCACTGACGTAAGAGACCAATGTTTTTGGTTAGAAGCATCGGATTTTCCACAGTTGTCATATACAGCTTTTTGATAATCTGCTGTGCCGTTGTCAGCAATACACTTCCATTTGAGACTTCACCGAACCTGGGCCAGCCTTCTACGGTCAATGTCGACCCTTTGTTCAATCTAGAGAGGACAAACAGCTCTCGGTTGTGGCAATGGGTAGACGCTACCCCACCTTCCATGCGTTCTTCACAAAAACAACTAATTTCTACAGGTTTGCACAGGCGGAATTTCAAGAGGAACTTCAAAGAAATTCTCTATTCTGCCATCAAACAAAATCGTCACAGAAAACCGAAGAACACGCCAGGTGATAGCAATAGCACCAAACACTTCAAGTCACATCCCAGAAGTGCTAAACATAAGCGACCTCACCGGAGTGTTATTACGTCAACGGCATATTATCTTGAAACATCTCAAAAAGGCAACAAAAATGGGGAACGAAACGACCGTGAGATTAACAGTCTGGAAAACACAATGGATGGCTATAAATACAACACCAACAACGATCGACGAAATGGCAAGCAGGACATATTTAGGGATCTATTCGGGCATCCGGGAACCTTCTATATTAGAAGAGGTGAACAATCCCGGGTACCCTCAACAAATACTCGACAGGTGCCGGGTGCACAGATTACTTCAACTACTACAACTGTTAATTCAAGCACACTAAACTATGGGAGTAACAGCGATGTTAATTATACTGCTAACTACCACAAGGCATCACCCTTGCGTACAGATACCACACCAATATCCTTGCAGCATACGGATGTAACACCTGTGTCTAAATTGTCAACTATTATCTCTATTTTCAACGAGCGTAAGCATGGGAAGAAGAAACGTTACAAGCACCACCAACATAAACATCATCATCGTCGACGTAGGAGACGGGGTCGAAGGCAGGTTTCGAAACGCAAACCCCGTCGTTTATACGGTAGTAGCTTAGACTACTGGGTCAATGCAGCTGATCGTAGACACCGCATTCACAATACCACCAGTAACGTGAATAATAAAACCCGTATTGGCCGTTTAAAAATCCGAAACCAACTTGGTTTTAATGGGACATTGAAAAGCAGTGACATTTATCATCGCAACTATGACACTAGTAACAACGAAACCTTTAACGCTCTGTGGTCCCAAGTAAACAGCACCCGGTACACTGTGACATCAAACCTCATATCAAATAGATCAGAACAACTACACGAGCAAAAACAACAGGAACATCAACAACCGCAGCTGCAATTTCAACAAAACAATAGTATTATCGGCAATACACGTCATACGAGCGAAGTATTACCTGCAGGAGGAGAATCAAAATGGCTGATTCATACATTGAACGCTGTTGAGTCAGATAAAAATGTTAACAATTACAATACGGATTTACGAAATGATCGGATCAACGATTTTACCAAGGTGGATATGCTACCCAACTACCTGTCTCCTAAGGTAGACACCCATTCTGAATCTATATTCTCTGTTTCACGCTTCAATAGTTCATCCTTGTATCCCTCTCGGGCGCCATCTTTATTGTCCCTTATCTTTCCACGGACTGCTACCTTAAAACAATATTCGGCGCCACCATCTTTCTTGCAACTGTCAAATCAATCAAATTCACCAACATCTTTATTATCGTCATTATCATCATCATCAGCGTCATTATTAGCATCTTCATTATCTTCTTCTCCTTCCTCTTCTTCCTCTTCCTCTTCATTTTTCCCTTTGTATCCGGGTCACCACATCAGTGTTGTGCCAGAGTCAGACGCCACAGACTTGGGTGGCGACCACCCACAAAAGGTGTTGATACCTCACACTAGCCGGAAAATGCCACAGGCTCTCATAATAGGTGTAAAAAAGGGTGGGACTCGTGCCGTGCTGGAATTCTTACGATTACACCCGGATGTACGAGCACCTGGTCCTGAACCACATTTCTTTGACCGACACTACCACAACGGATTAGAATGGTACAGGTAGGTGCAGAAATTTCATCATATTTGTGTGTGTGTGTGAGAGAGAGAGAGAAATTTTGTTTTATTACATTTTATGTTTCCGAGAGCATTAAAATGGCGAAGTGTTAGAAATGGGAGAGCGCCGAACTAAATGACTTTCTGTATTTTGTTACATCCAATTACGTCCACAAAACTCAAAACTGGCCATCAGAATCGTCTTTCATTGATTTTCACACCTCTGAGATCTATAAAATAAACACCAATGAACTATAACATTATCGTATAAATTTGTTGCTTTGTGTTTCCATTAGAAATCAATAACTTGTCTGTTTATCTAAGTGCTATGTATATGTGACTATATGTGACTGTGTGCGTTTGGATGTGTATGTGTTTGTGTGAATATGTGTATGTAAGTAGTATCTGTTGCGCGTGTGAGTGTGTATGTGCGTGTGGGAGTCGTAAAACAGTGATAATCTTTAGGAAGAACTATAATTGTAGGACAGCTTCTCGATTCCTATGTGTGAGTTGAACTCGAGACCTGAAAGCTTAAGTAGTAGTGAAGCATTTTAGTTCAGTTTGGTTTCGTTGCTTCCATTATTCTGCAAATACAAATAACCACTTGGAGTGTTGATAAGTCTGTAAACTAACGTTTTCAATGCGTGTTTCTGACTTAGGTACAAGAACCGCAGTTTTTGAAAGGAAGATTTAGAAAACATCATCAATCCAGAAATTAGCTGGTTCTTTATTTTATCGGCAGGATTTGAACTCAAAACAAAATGAGTCGAAAGAAATTCTGCAAAGTATTCCTCACCGATGCTCTCATAGCTAACATTGCAAATCACGGAAATCTTATTAGAATTCGGTTACGGTACGGTTTCAACGGTGACAGATTTTATTATTACTATTATTATTATTACGTTTTTTTCTTTGCTTTTTATCGGCTCTAGTCGTAATTGAATTATATTGTGACAAGGTTTAATTTGTTACAGAGCCTTCTCGTAAGACGATATTAGTTATGACCGGTGTTCGTTGCAGTATGTTTCTAGTTGGGACAGAATTGGTTGTATGTGTTTTGGTTTCGACCATGTTTTCATTATATCGGGGATTCTAATAACGATAATATTTTTAGTTACGACTACGCTTAGGTTATGGCGACTTTAGTATGGTTATGATGGTCTTTTTAGTTATGACTGCGTTTGGTTATGATGGTCTTTTGCTATGACTGTTTTTAGTTATAACTATGCCTTGTGTTTTAGCTATGACTGCATTTCGATTATGACTAAGTTATGACTATCTTCACGTTATGGTGACTATTTTGTTAATAAATGCATTTTAGTTTTGTTTATGTTTTGGTTATAACTAAGGCTTGGTTGTGATAATAAATTTGTGACCAGATCTTAGGTGTAACTCGTTTACCATTTCAGATTTAAGATATTTCGCTTTATTTATATGTTGCAAAACCTTTTAAACGTCAAAACTTAGTTTTCTTCCCTTCCACTTCTAAATGTAAGGCACTCAACATGTTGCACGTCAGGTTTATTCTGCCGTTGTATATATAGATGGTTTTCTGTTATTAAATATTATTGCTAATCTAGTTTGTAAGGAGCATGCTGCAGTAGGCCTTTCTCGTGAACACTTTCAAACGTTATTGTCTGCGGGAAAGCATGCCCAGAAGATGAAAATGCTAATAATGGAATCTCTATAAACAGGTAACATGTAGAGGCAGGCAGAGCTATGCTATAAATAGCAGCCAAATCTCTCACTAATTATACTCTACTTTCGGTAAAAAGAGGTAGGACACTTATGATGTCATTCTAGATATGATATTTCCGACTAAGAGATGGGGTAGTTATCGCTAGAGTGTCTTTAACCATATCTCTGTTAAATCATACCCAACTCGCTGCTAGACAACAAGAACAATAACGAGAATGGGGAAGCTTCAATAAGGTTTGAATTCAGATGGAGGAAGAAGTAGGTTTGGGGTTCGTCACAGAGCCTTCACGGTGTCACAAAACATAAGTGGTTATACAGTTGTCTAGTTTAGTAGATCAGTTAGTAAAAAGTAGTTAAAGCTGAAAGAATAAAAATACAGAACAGCGGTGCAACAAGTGATTGTCGTGTGATGAGGAGTTTGATAAAGAAAGGCGGAACTTAATACAAACTTGTTCTAGAGAGGCTGTGTATATAGCAGCAGTAAAACTAAAGACATATAGGTAATATGTAGAGGCAGGTATAGCTATGTTCTTAAAAAATTCATTTCGCAACTACGTGATTTCAGGTTCAAACTCTGACAACAATGCTGTATTATCGTTAAGTGTCGGCTTCCGAAACCACAGGTTGTGCAATACCTTTCACACAGAGGGACTGTATGACAACGCGTCACGCACACCGCGATTTTATATGTGTTGTATATAAGTTCTATGTATGTGTGATTACACATATATAAACTGCTTGTGCATATATAACAAAAACTATGTCTAGAGAAAATTACATCTTTATTAAAGAACTCACCTTATAAAGCCGACAATTGTTTTTGTATGTGCGTGTGTGTAAAATATATGTGTACGTATCTATCAATTTATCTGTCTATATATATGTTATGTATATGTAATTTGCATACATGTAGTATGCAAGCATATATATATATATATATATATATATATATATATATA
>NC_068987.1:101578012-101601294 GCF_001194135.2 Octopus bimaculoides
ATATATATATATATATATATATATATATATATATATATATATATTTAATGTGCATCAGAAAGAATATGCTCATATAAAAATTCATATGGAATGCGTATGTTGATATATATTTAATATACGTGTGTGTGTGTTACTTATAAAGGTTATGTATGTATATACATAGGTGTGTGTGCGTATGTATCGTTGACTCAGTCAATAAAGCGATGATTTCGAACAAGAGCACCACGTGGTATTCCACACCGGTTACGAAGGTGATTCGCTGGTGCACTCTGCATTTGAAATGCAACTAACCGGTTATTGGCTTATTGGAAACTTGTTCATGGTAGTGCTGGTCTGTACCTCTCCCACCGTCTCATCTCTGGGCCTATGACAAAAGGTATCTTCCTACTATGCCCACCTTCGTCCTTGTCTCTCTCTCTCTCTCTTCTTTTATTAATATCTAGTATTATATTATCCAGTGCATCCTTCAGTGTACGAGGTTTTAGGTATGTAACTTAAAGGAGATTTAGCGACAGATCGATCAACCACGCAGAGAGGACTTAGTTTGGAAATTCATAAACAATGGTTCTAATTTGTTCACAATAGATGGTGTAAACCTTGATAAGATAATGATGGTGATTTAACGTGGGCCGCCCTGGTGTTTTGCCGAGGGTCAGCAACCGGTTTAAAACTAATTTTATTTCCTGCTAAGAGGTTAAAGTTCTCGGAAAGCAAAATTGGCTCACACTGTTTCGTTCCACTTTGAAAACCACTTCACATCACTTAAGCTGTTGCTACTGCCCTCAAGAGAAATGGGAATGTCACACTCTGCATTTCTTCCTCACTGCTTTAAAGTAAATAGTTAGATCCTTCATGAGAAATGATTAAGATGCTAATGTGACAGCTAAAACGTGTATACTATAAGAATGCTCTCAAGTTCAATTCTTAATAATGTCAACTTAATTTCCTTTTTTATAACTGACCATTTGGAAAGTAAAAAATTACTCGAGCTCTCTACTTACATTATAATTTCATTTAAAAGCAAAATACTCCTTATTCCAAAGACCATAATTGGATTCAGTTATCAGTAAAACACACTTATATATTACTGTGGTACTTACTTATCTAAAACGTATTGGAGATTTTTCACGTTCAAATAGTGACATGGATCTCTTTTCTTTTTTCATATATTTTGTTATTGGACAAGCGAGAAGACCACAAACGAAGGGTTAAACTCTTTACAATCAAGTTTACTAACGATAAACTATAATCATTATGACGTACTCTTTCCATAATGCTTGAGATAAGATGTACTCTATTCAGTAATCCTTGAAATAAGATAGGATCTTAACGATAGATTATATTCTTTACAATAAACATTAAGATAAAATACAATCACTTACAGGGCGCTTACCGTAAGCTATATTTCTACCAAAAGATTTACTTCTCAACGCGGCATGCAATAAACTACACTTTTTGCAAATGAAGAATAATAAAACGTTTTTCCTTATGCTTTTTTTATTATCGTAATTCTTCTCCTTTATGTATTAACATATAATGTTAATGCCTAAAAAATCTTCATAATTTTCTGAACTTTTTGCTATATTTTGTTTTATTTTTTGTTTTTCCTTTCTTAAGTTATTTCTCTACTTTAAATACCTTTCACTCATCCACCTCCTCCAATAAATAAATAAATAAATAAAAGAAATAACAATTTTTTTGTGAAATTCTTTTCAAAAACTTTTTCTCGAAGGTTTTCAACACTCCTTTTAATTAATTAAATAATGAATTAATTAATTAACTAAAATTAATGAATCGAATTATCACTGGGAACGGTTTTATTTGATTCAAATAATAGGGTCTAAATGCCAGCAAGTCAATTCCAATAGAACGGGTGTGAATTGGTTAATATTGATTTCTGACTTTGGCATCAGGTTCAAAATTTCGGGTGGAAAAGGCAGTCGATTAACTGCTAATTAATTTATCGACCCTCATTAAGGATGAAAAGCTAACTTGACAAGGAAGAGGATTTAAATGCTTCTACGTATGAAGATGTGACAAAATAGCAAAGAAAATTTTGGCTAATATTTTAATGCTTTTGCTATTCATGGGCCTTGTCAAAATACAAATTTATGAGATAACGAGAAAGTTTTTCGGTTAACGGTTTTTCAAACTGGTGCCGGAGCACCCATGAGAATCCATGATAGTAGTTCCAGAGGTCTGTGAGCTGAGTTCAAAATGTATTAAGTAGCTATTACTTTTATAAGTGTGGAGTCTGAGAAAAAAATTGATTTAAATGAAAAAGAGTCCTTGGTAGTGAAAAGATTAGAAATCACTGCTCGAACTAGTAGCAATATCTACCTGAATTAACTGGCAATTCGGTGAAGGAGAGTACCAATCAAGATTTTTTCCGTAGATATAATCGATTGTCTCCTTGCTCAAAATTTGAGGCCTGGTGCCTATATAAAAAATCGATATTACAAGCACGTCTTCTACAGCTTTATTTCAGTTCCGTGCTATCGTTATATACCAGTCCGCTCTTGGACATTTCTAATACCATATCAGTTTTTACGACAAGATACCACTAACACCTCGCTCAACCTTCTTCCTGTGATTGGTCTCTGACGATCCTTTTGACAGCCAAATGCAAACGATTCCAAGCGAGAGGACTGACCACTCCATTTTGCTAGTTCTTTCGTCGCTCACGGAAGAATGAACAGTAAAGTGCATCTCAACGGGATTTGAACTCAGAACATTGAGAGCAGGAACAAATATACAATGCATTCTGTTCCTGACCTTTGTTGTTCAGATTTGAACTATGTATTTGTATCTGTATGCGCAGACCTGGGACAGGCCCGTTTTCTTTTCGTGTGAAAGACTGGCGGATGCCCATGCATAAAAAAACCTCTCTTTCCCATGTCACCAATATTGTCAACGGAAAGACCGCTACTTTAAGGTCTTCGAGTTGCTACAGCTTGACACCAGTATTGTCGTAGGTGTTGCTGTTATAACGCAATGAGTGGGAACACATTCTGCAAGGTATGCCGTCTGATGCTCTAATACGTCTTGCCAATGCGCAGTTTGGGATTGCTACTTCTACTTATTTTATCGGGCCTAAAAGACAGAAGGCAAAAGATGATCACAGCAGGATTTGAACGCCGAGTGCAGATAACTAGAACAAAACACCGAGACATGCTAGCCAGCGCTCTAACGACTTTGCTAACTCACCGAATGATTATAGCCCTTCCTCTTCCCATATCTAATTCCACTTAACAAGGTTAGAAATTATTATTAGTGCTTACTTTGTAAGAATAGTCTGTATTTTATTCTACGTACAAAACCGAATCATCCAACGCCCGTTTTGCTTTTTTGGTAGTAATATCCCCAGGAATAATAATGATAAAGAAATGGATGCAAACGCCACAACTCATGATTTTTGTAAGGGTCTTGCGCTCTGCGAACTGAGTTAACCCGGTGGGATTTAAGGGATATTTAGAGGTCGTTTTTAGATGGCCTAGCATCTACATAAGGGGCTCGAGTTTGTATGCTTGTGTATATAATGTGACTGCGTGTGTTTTTAGAATATAACAGAAGCAGCTGACTGTATTGAAGGATTCACAATATGGCCCCTTATCTTGCTAGAAATAACAGCCAAATCTATTGAATAAAATCTTACCGTCTTACATATATACATAGCGCAAATACACACACACACACACACGCAGAGGACATGGAAGATTACGTAATCGATGATAAGCTATGGAAAGAAAATGACGGGATGGTCTCTGCTGACTCAGTTCAATCACGATTGATCCAGACAGAAACTGTTTTCAACTATGACCATGGTTTGGCCTGTGTGGGTCACAGTTTCAAGTTTCGTTCTTCATTCTGATTTCAAATCTTGACCGTTGTCAATATTACCTTTTATTCTAGTAAGATATACGTACTACTTAACAAAAGGAGGTTGAACAAATGACAGGGCTTTTAGGTGATCATTTGGTATACCGAAAAGAGCAATCAAATCTCATCTAAATCATTTCCTACTGTTTAAAAATATGGAGAGAGAGACTTAGTGCTATATCTTAGAGACAGACAGATAGGAAGGTCATGACTAGGACGTCTTTCGATTAAAGAACTGTCCTGGAGAAAATTAAAAACTACTTGTCAAAGAATATAGAGTGTACGTTATTAATATAATATGTCAGTTATTATACCACACCTTAATTAAGGCTAAAGTGGCTTTCAGATTGAACGTATTCAGTACCGGAACAGTGACGTATGGAAACCGCTTGATAGCGGGAAACAATCACCTGATGAATCGATTCTGCGACCAGGCTTCGATTCTTTATAGCTTTCAGTTAATTCCATTTGCTACAAAACGGTAAGCACGTCACAACGCTTTATTGTTATTATTATTATTATTATTATTATTATTATTATTATTAAGGCGGCGAGCTTGGCAGAATCGTTAGCATGCTGGACGAAAAACTTAGCGGTATATACTGAGTTCAAATTTCGCCGAGGTCGACTTTACCTTTCATCCTTTCGGGGTCGATAAATTAAGTACCAGCTGAATACTATGGTCGATTTAATCGACTAGCCCTCTTCCCTACAATTTCAGGCCTTCTGTCTATAGTAGAAAGGATTATTATTATTATTGCTATTAGTTTGAAGGCGGTATGTTGGCAGAATCGTTAGTACGCCGGACAAAATGCTTAGCAGCATTTCATCTGTTGTTACGTTCTCAGTTCAAATTCCGCCGAGGTTGACTTTACCATTCATTCTTTCGGATTCGATAAAATATGAACCAGTTAAGTCATTAGGGCCGATCTAAGTGGCTTGCATATTACCCAGAAATTTTAGACCTTGTTTATATAGCATAAAGAAATATTATTATTATTATTATTATTATTATTATTTTGATAGTCATGGCCTTTGTGTTCATCATTTTGCCAAAAGACATCCTTCTTAAAATCTCTAAGGGAAGAGTAATAAATTTTTAAATGTTTACGAAGTTTTGATTCACAGATGTTACCCTTTCGACACACCACACATGTCATTTAATATATTATCCGAAAAAAATATTAATATGACATCAACATAATTCTTCCCTTTGTATGTCTTGCGTCATTTTTTGTTTTGTTTTTGTTTTTAATGTTTTTTCATTCTCCACTGACTATGAGAATACGATAAATGAACTGAGTGACATGGTTTCAAATCCTGATCGTGGCCATTTATTTATGCGATTAATGTTATTTAGAAAAAAATATAAATGTCATAGACTTCAGCTTTCCTTAATGTAATAGCGTCAGGTTTTACTGTTATATAATAAACGTCTATGACATTTCCTATCTCTGTTTGTGTGTAGGGCTTACACACACGTGGTCGCGCGCGCACACATACAAAATATATACGTGTGCATCGTAGAGTTTATATGTGCGCGCTTGTGTTTGTGCAGGCGCGCGGCATTTTATGTATGAATATTTGTGTATAAGTTGAATACATGGCGCAGACATGACCGGGTTTTAAAGAAGTTCACGTCGTATTCATATGGTCTCGAGTTCGATTCCATTATGTGGTGCTTTGAGTGTCTTTTAAAAGCAACGATAATAAAGAACTTATTGCATACAGTAAAAAGATAGCCAAAAGAACATGAATAGTACATAGAATGCGTCATTTAAAAGAAATGGAGGGTGGGGATAGCCTTGGTTCAGTCCAAACTGGGAATGTGAAATTTTTGAATTATTTCTGTTAATTAGCTAATTACGACCACTATTCGCTGAAATAAAAAGTGGGACACCAGGTCTCAAAAGATAGTTGCTGGTTAGTCCCAGGCACAACCATGCTACCGAAAGCATTCTAGTTGTCTTTTACTATCTGTGGGGGACATTTCACTACATTATCCATTGTTATTTTCTAAGGCAGTAGGGTGCGTTTTGAAGGTAAATTTGTCTGCAATTTCTAACAAATGAAATGACCACATATAGGTTCCCTACATCGTTGTCTTGTTACATAGTTATCCGTTGTGATAAGCGGGTGCTGAAGGTGAATCGATAAGTTACCGCCGTGGTTTCAAACCATAGTTGTATCCCAGCCAATTCACTTAATTTGCAACCAGTAATGAGCCAAAAAAATTCATCATAAAATCACATTGCTTCTCTCTAAAATTTGAAACACATTTTTTTCATCTAGTGAAATGTATAAAAAATATATATTGCTCATATTTTTTGAGTTCTGTTTTGACCGCGTTAATTCTACCCATTTGCCACTTTCCTAGAACACAACGATAGGGTACCGTCTGTCATGAGTATCTGTTGAATATAATTGATTATAACAGGAGTCACCAAACTCTTTAAAAAGCGGGTTAGCATTTTAAATATATTTATGCGTTGCGAATAAAGGTGAATAAAATAAAACTATGATCATGGTAAAATTATATAAAACGAAAGTTGTGTAGTAAGAAGTTTAGTAGCCATCCACATAGTTCCGGGTTCAGTTCTATAGTGTGATACCTTGGGCAAATGTCTTCTACTATAGCCTTGGGTCGACCAAAACCTTGTGAGTGGATTTGGTAGGCGGAAACTGAAAGGAGCCTGTGTGTGTGTGTGTGTGTGTGTGTGTGTCTGTGTCACCACTGCAGTGTTGGTGCGTTTACGTATCCGTAAACTAGCGGTTCAGTAAAAGAACTGATAGAATGAGTAGCAGGCTTTAAAAAATTAAAGCTTATTATTGGGGTTGACTCGTTCGATAAAAATCCTTCAAGGCAGTGCTCCAGCATGGCCGTAGTCTGAGTGAAACGAAAAGAATATTTTTCAGACGAAGGTGAAGAAAATGAAACCATGATTACAGTAAAACTAAAAGAAAAAGAAAAAAAAGAGAAATTTGAAGTTTGTATTTAAAATATTTTTAAAATGTCACCTGTTGAAATGAAAGAATAGCTTCACATTTAATGAGATAAAGAAAATCGTTAGGAGTGATGGATGCCGCAGCATGTAGTGAAGAGTTAACATACTTTTATTTGAGCTGAAAGAGTGCCTGCCAAATTAACTGCTGTCCTCAACGGACAAGTAAACATTTTTTTGTCATTCCTTCCTTTCTTAAAATCGATGATTCATGTAAACTCTATCGCGACAACGGATGTGTTGCTGTTTGTTTCTGTCGCTGCATTCATTTAGAAAGGAGAAAACATTTACTGTATGAAACATCGTAGTTTATAGAAACTTTCGTTTTTTTTTTTCTGCAAGTGAAGGAATCTTACTTGTTACACGCTGTGTCACGTTGACTTTAGGAATTACCGTTGTCTGAGAGAATAAAAGACGCATGAGCATATTAGCCGCACCACAATCTTAGCAGCGCATCTCTTCATGTGTTACATGCATTATTAAATCACGTAATATTCAAGGCTAGGTAGCATTACATCACAAAACAATACAAAAGTACCTTAGTTGTGGTAGAAAACATTATGGTGACATGAGTCAGGCTAGGAAAAAGAGATAATTTGAATTAAAACTATATTATAGCAGTGAGCGTCAGGGGATAAAATTAACTTGAGTGGCTCAACGTCGCATACGGCTGCATGCCGTCAAATATGGCACGTAAGTCTACTGTGAATTGTTTAGCTACTTTGATATAATTCAATAAGAAAACAGTTTAAAGTTGTTCGCGGAACTGGAATCCTCAGTTTCGAAACCGATGGGGGTTCAATTTACAATGCATTTACTATTATACAAATGTATATATGTTAATATGCAAATGTGCGAATTTGTTGCACATAAATTCAAGAATGCTTAAAGGTTCACACCCATTTTACAACGTAAATTGTCGTATAGTTTTACGGCTAGTTACATCTCAGTCAAGTCTCTCAACCTCACCAGTGGCGTAGGGAGTGTGCCACCCAGGACAAATCTTTAATTTGCTTCCTCTGCCCATCCCCTACGCAGACATACAGCAAACCCAAAAACTGCAGCCTCCATAAAAGCGTCATCCAAGGTGGGTCACCATCATCTTTCCCTCCTAGTTACGCTAATGCTACACGTATATCACTGACTTCTCACATCATTACAAATTATAGTTGATTAACTCTTCAAGATATTACTGTTAGTCATTTGAGCCTCTAACCGCCACTCAACCAGCTTACGAGGTAACAGAGAGGCCCGATCGTTGCCACTCGACCAGCTAACATTAGCATCTAAAACTCTATCGAATCTTCTTTATTTCTGTTCCGTGCTCCATTGCAGATCTGTACACTATAAGACAGGTTCAATAACATAACCGTTTTTCTATGAGAAGCGGCAGGAAATTGATAGGGTCCTACGCTCTCCGCTCTGTCTTCAAAACCCGCCAAGTTTCACTTCTGCCTACATCCTTTCGGTTTCAATAATACGAGGGGGTGCTGAAAAGTTCCTGATTTTAGATAAAAGAAAATACAGGATGATCAGTTAATTATGACTTTGTTCAACATATTCTCCTCTTAGATTCACACACTTATTGCAGTGGTCCTTCAGTTTTTCTAAGCCCCGTAAAAGAACTCTGGAAGCTGGGTCTCCCTCCAGCCAGGCCTTTCGCGATACTCTTAAAGCCAAGAACTTTTCAGCACCCACTTGTAAGAAGAAAAAATTGAACGGTGGATTGGCAGAACTTTTAGAGAGTCGGACAAAAGCCTTGCGGTAACTATTCCGATTCTTGGCGTAAGAACAGCACGGCCTGCAACGATATATTTTCCAAGCAGCATGGTCGCAAGTTGGCCGCCTATCCCTTGTAAGATGTCCAATGCATGCATGACAACTAGTTTTCTACAGTATTTACATTTGACGGATATTTGTGCTCATCTTGTTTGTTGTTATCACACCGTTTCAGCTGATATACCTTCCAGCCTTCATCAGGTGTCTTGGTGAAATTTCGAATCTAGGTTCTCATTCCTAAGGTATATTTCGATGTTGTTGTTATTATTATTATTATTATTATTATTATTATTCAGTTCACTGCCTCGAATCGAAGTCGGAATCTTAGGTTTAAGAACGTGGGCTACTAACCCCAGGATTCCGACTTCGATTCGAGGCAGTGACCTTTATAATAATAATAACATCGAAAAAATACCTTAGGAATGAGAACACAGGTTCGAAATTTCCCCAAGA
This sequence comes from Octopus bimaculoides, assembly GCF_001194135.2. Lineage (NCBI taxonomy): Eukaryota > Metazoa > Mollusca > Cephalopoda > Octopoda > Octopodidae > Octopus > Octopus bimaculoides. The sequence continues at coordinate 101,587,126 of NC_068987.1, forward strand.
CACCTGAAGAAGGCTGGAGGGTATATCAGCCGAAACGTGGTGTTAACAACAAACCAGATGAGGACAAATATCCGTCAACTGTAAATAATGTACATAATTCCTCATCTCTTAGATATAGAACTGAACTAGTTTTCTGTAAATAAAATCATACCCACGCTTGTGCATATATATACCGATGCATGGTCAAACTTCACCGACGGAAGCCTTCTGACGATTCCAAGTACTCATCTGGTATTCATTTCATCGATCTTGAAAAGTTGAAAGGTAAGGTCTACCTCAGCGGGATTTGAACTCAGAAAGTAAAGACAGACAAAATACGGTCAGCTCGTCGCCTTTAAGAATGTGAAACGTATTAGTTCAGCAAAGTAGTCTAAGATAAGCCTGGGATAGTGGAATAGAGTAATACCAAATCATCCTTTATATTATAAGCACAAGGCCTGACATTTTGTGCGGGGCGGGTGGCTGGTCGATTACATCGACCCAGTGCTCAATTAGTACTTATTTCCATCAACTCCGAATGAATAAAAACGAAGTCGACCTCGGCGGCATTTGAACGTAAATGCAAACGAAATGCCGGTAAGCATTTAGACCTTGCGTTGCATTTTGACCAGCCTTAGAATGATACAAACTAATATAAAATATACATATTAGCCATACCTTTCGTTATAGGTATGTTCAGTCTGTCAAGGCTTGAGGCTAAGCAAGACGAACAATTGCTACTGTTGTGTTGATGTTACTGAAGCTTGTCGTTTACCTGGCTGTTTACAATACAACGTACAATCTACCGGTGTAACTTTATTTGATAAGGTTATGCCGGTAATTGACACGCTCTATTACATAGGGGGCACCAGGGATATAAACTGCATTAAATAATTCATTTAAAGTCATTAAATATGCTGTAAATAACGGAATAGTAATAATGACATATACTTCGTATTACTATTTTGTTATTCATATTTATAAAAATGCGCCCCTCTAAAGCCTAGCTAGGCTCATGGGCCGGGTTTCCCGGTTTCAATGGTGTATGTGTTCCCCAGCTGGATGGGACGCCAGTCCACCGCAGCGTGACTCATTTTTGCCAGCTGAGTGGAGTGGAGCAACGTGAAATGAAGTGTTTTGCTCAAGAACACAACGCGTCGCCCGGTCCAGGAATCGAAACCAAAATCTTACGATCCTGATGCTGACACCTAAATCACTAAGCCACGCGCTTCCACTATTCGTATTTAATACACGTTTAAATCTTTGCAGTGTAGAACTGACAAAACAATAGGGCCCGACCATATTTCAATCCACACACTGACTACTGATTTTAGATCTTTCTTTTACGCGCTTCAGTGGCCATACTGGGGCACCACCTGGAAAAGTTTTAGTGGGCCTCAGTACTTTTTTTTAAAGTAAGATACTTATTCTATCGGTCTCTTTTGCCGAATCAATAGTGTCGGAAACAAACCGACACCGATTATCAAGGTTTGGGATGGGGGCAACCACAAGCAGAAAGACATACTCACTCACACATCCAGGGGTTCCACACAGTTTCCGTCAACTAAATTTACGCTTTTATAGCCCAGAGCTGTAGTTGAATATTCTTACCCAAGATGCCATGCAATAGGACTAAACTGGAAACCACGGGGTTGTAAAGCGAGATTTTCAACCACATAGCCCAACCCGAACCTAAAAACTTTTTTTTTGGCTTTCTTTTTTTTTTTTTTGTGTGAAAAACAGAAAGAGCAAAGTCTCACTTTTGCCATGGTTAAACTAAGAAAAAAAAATAGAAAGAAAAAAGTGAGCTCTTTTCATTTAGTAAGAAATTAAACCTGCCGCAGGTGCGACTTTTTACGCAGTAAATTTTTTTTTCTTTCCGAAATGTAAAGCACAACAGTGACTAACAATGTCTCATACGCTGTCACTATATTAATACTTTACACGAACAATCGATTTTAAGAAAGGAAGGTGTGATAAAAAAATTGTTTACTTGTTCTTTGAGGAAAGCAACTAACTTGGCAGGTACCCATTCAGTCTAGCTAAAAACATGTTAACTCTTCACTACATGCCGTGATATATATCGCTCCTACCGATTTTTACCTCATTAAACGGTTAACGATTCTTTCATTACATACAACAGGTGACATTTAAAAGAATAATTTAAAAGAGAGAAGTATGTTTCTATAGCCTTATGAGATCGTGGTTTCATTATTTCTTTATTTACTTCGTCCTGCTAGACATAACTCAAGCCGGTCTCGCCTCTCAAAAAGTTTACCGTCTTCTGTCATAGACTACAGATTCTGTCGCACATAACGGTATATACGCTAAACTGCACTCTATAGTAGCATTTTACGAGAGTGGCATATAGGTAAAAATATCAAGCCTTAACTACAGATGCGTGCCTACCAATACGATTTAGTTTCTCAATGACTTTCTGAAAAATGTATATATTTTAATGAAAGATATCCAGAGATACATTCTAGATGGTGTAGAAAAACGGAAAGGAGATTTCTTTCCTGACTTTCTGAAACCCTTTCTGGATACCCTTTTTTAAATAAAATTTTCTAATACCTTTCAGAGAGCATAAGCAACGATTATATTATAATTTAATGTAGAAGGAAGATAAATGAGGATGGGGTCGAATAATTCAATCCCGCCCCCTCCCTCAACTCCGAGTTTGTTTTTCATACGTGTTGATAAGATGACCGCCTCCAACACCTAATTATTTTTCACATTAATTTCTCATATAATCTATGTCACATAAAACGTACTTCTTGAAAATTATATTTAAAAATACCCATTTTTCATAAAGTTATGAAAAAATAAATTCGGTTGCGTGTGGAAGGTATACCTCTTTAGTTATGTTAACTATTTATTTGTCATCCTCAGATTTGAACTCGGAATATGGCTAGTATTTTTAAAGGAGCTTAAATTTTAGGGAGAAACACTGTGAGATTATGGGGTCCAGGCATTTTCTGCACTCGTTACCTGTCGCAAATTACATGAAATCACAGCAGCAGCTAATCGATTTACCTTCGGCGTTCGTTGATCACGACGTATAACCATGGTACAAACTAACGAGGCAGGTAACATCAATGTGGTTATTTGATATGCTAGAAATGGCAACCAAATCGGCTTCAGATCACTCCCTCCTATCTTAGGAGGTGACGGATTGGATAACGTGGGTCTGGATACTCAAAACTAAGATGAAAGACGGGATAGTCACGGCTGGAACACCACAACCAACAGCAGCAACCATGTGAATAAATTGTTTAGGTGGATCTAGGTTATCAGTAAGTAGGGACTCAGATGAATCGACTCTACGTATCTTCTCGGAGGAGGGATGAAAAGTAAGAAAGAAAAGCAAAAAACTTGATCCCTTCTCAGATTGAACTCATAACGGTGAGAGACAAACACAATCAAACACATGCACGCTTGCATATAGAAGCACTTGCACAAACGCTGCACACTCACTTCCATAGACACATATAAATGCAAACTTAAGCATCTACATACACATGCAACATATGATTTATCTTAAAATCAAGAGCTTTTAATTAATCACACGAAATGCTAGAAATAGCTGCCAAATCTCTCTCTACTCACACAGTACCGTCTTAAAAAGAGAAAGATGTATTCAACACTGTAGTATTTTACTCATTTTATTTGCTCCATTCAGTAAACTGCGGCCATGCTGGTGCTCCACGTTATAGGGTTAGTTGAACAGATCGAGTCTAGCACTTACTTTCAAATCTGAAGGTTATTATATTTTCATTTGCCGAACCACTAATTACGAGGACGTAAACAAAGCAACTCTGGTTGTCAAGCGATGATAGAACAAGCACAAAGCACACACATAGACATGATTGCACCCACACACATATATATGTATACTTTATATATATATATATAATCTATTATTTAAATATGTATGTGTGTGTGTACATATTGTGGACGCGCGTGACTTGGTGATTTCGGTGTTGCATTCAGAACGTAACATAGTGGTTTCGATTTCCGGACCGGACGATGATAAAAAACATTTCATTTTACGTTACACTACTCCACCCACCCAGCTGATTAATGATTAATCCAGCGACGAACCGGTGTCCCATGCAGGACGGGGAGTGGGATGGATGCATACGCCACGGAATCCAGCTTTATGAGTGTATGACTCAGAAGAACTCTTAGTCCTTTTGATTTATATATTACATACGTATACACACACACACACACACACACGTGTATATATATATATTTATATGTCACCGATTGTGTGAATAATTCATGGGCTTCTTCGCAGTTTCTGTGTACCGAATTCGCTCACAAAGCATTGGTTGCCTCTGGGGATAGAAGACCCTCGCATAAGTTGCCGGTCAGTGGGTTTGAAAACACGTGGTTGCGGAGCGAAATTCTTATACACAGAGCCATGCCTGATTCTGTGAAATCCATGATTTTAAAAACAATGGGATGTCACGGCTGGGATGCCAAAGATTGTATCTGTCATATGGTTTAGACATACCGTGGGAACTAAATTGTCACGATAGAAAAAATAGAACTAAACAAAGATGTACATGTCGTTTCATTTACTCGAACATACGCACACGTGCTCGTCAGACTTTCAGAAAATAACAGTCAAATCGCTTTCTAATCACACGTTCCTATTTTATGAAGTGTGTGTCTGTGGAAGAGTGGGGGCACTGGTCAGTGTAGTCCAGACATGAGCAAGCTTTTTCGAGAATCGAGCCGCATGAGACATCAGATGGGTCGCACTACTAAAAAAAAACAACAACTTCAAAATGACTTTTCGTTGGCATGTATTCAAAATGTCATACGTGCCGCAGTTTCCCTGGGACTGGTAAATAAAAAGTGGGATGGTCATGATTGAGTTGTCTTCGGTCATAGATTTACACAGTCAGGGTTGACCTGGGACTAATCATCAACAATCTTACATATAAATAAAGACATACAAATATATATATACACGCACACATACACATTCATACACAGATACACACACACACACATATATGCATGTGTTGCCGTACAGAAACACACACGCATACAAAATCGCACGAACACATACACGTCTATGCACGCGTTGAATAAACGAATACACGCATGCGCACATGCATATAGGAGATAAACAGGTGCATGCATAGAGAAAATACAAGCATGTAATACGCACGGCGAAATATAAACATACGCATGCGCATTTGGAATCTTTGCATAAACAAACACGCATGCGCACATTCACCGAGCGAGCAATTAACATCAGTGTTTTGCTTTTCTAAAAAATGGGAGAGACTATAGTATGGTTCATTGAATCTACCCCCAGTATATTACTGATACTTACTGATCCTAGTCTGTAGCAGTCATGTAGGAAGGCTGTAAGGAAGTTTCTATCTGGTTCTCTAAAAATAGCAACTAAATGTTTTCTAAATGACTTTACCGATGTAAAATTTGAAAAGACAGCTTTATATAATGTAATTATCTTACATACATCTAAAAATAAAAAATAAAGAAAAAACAGGACTGTTATAGCAAGTATTCATTTTATTGAAAGCGAGAGAAATGAAATACCAAGTATCGACTCTGGTTGAATTTGTAAATGAAACTTTCTGATATAAACTCACAAACAAAATATTTTCATATATGAACGTTGTAAAATACGTGATGTTTATTGTTTTTTTAAAGGAGAGAGTGAAAAGTAAAATTTAAACCTTAAAGAATTGAAATATAAAAAGGTCGATCGCAGTGAGGATTGAACTTAGGACGTATAGATTTGAAACTGCACAAGCACATTAAAGGACAAGCACATTAAAGGACAAGCCATCACCTGCGAACTAGTACATCTAACTGATATGTACAATGTTTCGCTAATTGCTTCGGGTACCTCTGAGTCGTGAACATTCGCAGTTATCTTCTCAGCGGCACTTCTAGGATAAAGTAGTTGAAAGGAGAGAGAGCTGCGCCAGCTCAGATGAGTAAACTTGAGTCACATTAAATAAAGTGTCTTCTTCAAAAACACAACGCACCGCCCGGCGCGGGAATTGAACCCAAGACATGATTGTCAGCCAAGTCCCTTAACCAATACGTCAAACACCTTCGTAGAAAAAGAAATGATTTATAAGTTAGGTCGAGTGGATTAAATGCACCCCTCACTGTTATATGGAAATTTGAAAGATAAAAGCCATTGATGGCCCAGTGGGGTCTGAACACAGAATGTATAGTGCAATATACGCAAAAACAATACTAATTTTTAGAAAAATCCATTAGACAGAAGAGAGGGTACCGCTCATGATTTTTTTAGGGCCTCTGAAACTGGTTAAGAAATGGGAAGGGAAGAAGGTATTCTGAAACTAGCCTCAAGCAATTACAACAGAGTGTAGTCCGTTAGAGCTGGGAGAAGCCCTCAAATATATCTCCTCAGGAATATGATGTGATGTTCATAGGGTTTTCAAAATGATTATCGCTACAGATCAAGTAAAGGGGCAGGTAGTGATGAGCTATTCAAGCAATTAAACCCAGCTAATTTTTCTTGCTGTTCCTTGTTGCAAAGCATACACATTGGACTGCTCACACTGGCCATGTTCTGTGGTTAACATGAGCGGATTTTGTAGAATACTAGATATGTTGCTGAACCCCTAGCTCAGTGGTTCTCAACAATTTTTTTTTTTTTTTTTTGTCTATGGACACCGTTGATTCCTATTTCATCTTAAGGGACCCCCGTAGATAATCGAAGTTAAAACAAAAATCCTATCATATTTTTTTATACTCCAATATTATTAGGAATTGTATACAAAATTTAAATATTCTGTGTGTTGTAGAAGTATAATCACTTTAATGCACATAATTTTTAACTACAAAATCTTATTTGTCCCCTCCCCCATAATCCCAAGGGTCATGTGGACTTTGGTTAAGAACCACCACTCTTGATTAACATTCTAGTAATTTTTAGTGAAGAGGGAACTGTTGGTGTAGTGCCCCAAGATCGTCTCAAAGTGCAGGGTAGCTCGATTCTGAAATACTGAGAGAGATAAAAGAAATCGTTTACAGTACTTAAATGGTACTTTATTAACCGAGGAGAGGTAAAAAATAAAGTTGAATATCTAGACTCAGAATGCGCAGGGCATTTTACCTGACGAGCTAATAATTCAGCTAATCGATTGACTATTCACCAACATGTCAATCAATCAATCAATCTTGCTATGTATCTGTCTGTCTATCTACCTGTCTGTTTGTCTATCTATCAGTCACCCCGTTTATCTTATCTATCTATCTATCTATCTATCTATCTATCTATCTATCTATCTGTCTGTTTGTCTATCTGTGCGTGTGTGCGCGTGTATATATATATATATATACATGCAGAGAGAGAGAGGAAGTTGAAAGCTCGTGGGTGAGTGAGTGTGTAATTCTCAGGATTTAGCACTTACTGCTTTTGTTTTGTATCCACGTAACTTAGAGGTTCGGCAGAAAGCATTCGATAGTAGAGTACCAGGCACGAAATAAGTTCTGTGGTCGATTTGATCAGCTAACTCACTTCGATGTGATACCCGAGAATGACCACAATTTAAACATGTGAAAGAATGAAAAGCAAAAAAGAAAAGAAGTTTATTCTAACTATCCAAAATTTTATATCTAAATAATTTGGGGATGATTGATTGCAAAACTCCATAACACGTCACCCGGCCCAGAAAGAGCAACCACAGCCTTAACCATTAGGCCACACACCTGCACTCTTCACACGCATACACGGATTGCACGCGCACACGTATTTGCATGTATGTGTTGCCGAAAACGTTAGTTGTACTTAGCCAATATCATTCAACATTCTGTTTGTAACACATCTCACTACTAGACTCTGGTGTAGTATCACCATCAGGCTGTTATAGACACACATAAATACATACAGAAACACAACAATAAACGTGCATGCATATATATACATATACAAGCACGCACAGCTCTGTGTATGTGTGTTTGTCTGTAAATAATATAATATATGTACGTACGTATGTATGTGTAAGTGTGTGCCTAGATTTTTATAGACGAGTGTATGTACTTCTATTTGTGATTGCGTGCGTATGTACTTCTTATACGCGCTCACCGGGTTTTGTATATGTATGCATTCGTGGCTATACGTCAGTATAGTTTTGTGAGTACGTATGTAGTGTACGTGTTTCTGTATGTACAAATATGCGGGAAATTGTGTTACTGCACGTGTTTCTCTGTGTGTGTGTGTGTGTGTGTGTGTGAGTTACACTTAATACACACACACACAAACTAGCACATGCAAAACCACTAATATACTTAAGAACACATAACCTTACGTATAAACGTATTAATACACACATTCACACACACTCTCACATTGATAAACACTTAAATTTACTCATAGAAAACATCGGTCTCTCTCGCAGTAGCCTGACCTGTTGGAAATAAATACATACACAGCATTTTACGTACGCGACCGCTCGCATACATAAACAACTACACGACATAACATACACAGTCGCTTACACATTCAACCGCTTACGTACAAACACGGCCTGTACGAAAGTCATAGACATAGAAACATACACATTTCTGAAGATAGGAACCCAAGTATAGACAATAAATACACTTTATATACACACACACACACACGTATCTGTATCTAACTCTGTGTGTGTGTGTGTGTTCTTTTGCCCCTATTTTTACTGTTTTCAGATGTTGGACTGTGGCCAAAGAGCACCGCCACGAACAGTATATATTTAGTCGATCATATCGACCCAGTGAGTTATTTCATTCAGTCAGGTTGTCGAACCGATAGGTTACTGGACATTATAAAACGAGGCAAGACTATACAAGACCTGGGCACATACACACACGCACACACACATACATGAATTGTACATAAGTATGTATGTATGAATGTATGTAAGTATGTATGTGTGTATTTGCATGTATGTTTGAAAGTATATATATATCTGTGTGTATATATGTGTATGCATATATATATATATGCGTGTATATACGTATATGTGTGTGTATATGTATTACGATACTTGTAAATGAATTCTATTTTCGTTCACCGTTCGCTGTTTTTGTCCACACAGAACACATTATTTTACCTGTTTATATAGTGCTCGTGCACTCTTTCTCTCTCTCTCGCTCTCTCTCTCTTTCTTTCTTTCTTCCTTTCTTATTTTTTAAGCCCGAACGTGGCTGTGTGGTAAGAACTTTGCGTCCCAACCATTAGGTTCCTTGGGCGAGTGTCTTCTACTAAAGCCCCGAGCCTACCAAATCTTTCTGAGCGGATTTGGCAAACGGAAACTGAAAGAAGCTCGTCGTATATGTATATATCTGTTGTGTGTGTTTTTGTCTGTGTTTGTCCACCACCACCTGACAACCGGTGTTGGTGTGTTCACGTCTCTGTGACATAGTGGGGGCGTTTCGTTCGACTAAAATTCAAGGCCGTGCCCCAGCATGGCCGCAGTAATGGACTGAAACAAAAAATATATAGATGTACATATCTTTTATTTGTTTCGGTCAGTGAAGTGTGGCCCTGCTGGAGCACGGCCTTTTAGGGTTTAGCACACTAGCGTAGTTATAGTGTGTGCCACCTAGGGGCGGCCCTTCCGTTTGCCGCCCCATGCATGGACTCCACAAAAGAAACATATTGCTTACAGCAGACCCAAAAGTTCTACTCTGTTAAAAGTGCCACCCGGAGCGGACTGACCCCCCCCCCCGCTATAGTAGAAGAAATCAACCTCAGTATTTCTTATCTTAAGTTTGGTGCTCTATTCTATCGGTTGTTTTAATTGAACTGCTAAGTTAGGGTGAGTTTAGCATACCAGCACCGTTTGTCAAGCAGTGAAGGAGTCAAACACACACACACACAAACGCAAATACGGCGGCTTCCACCGTTTACGGTCCACCAAATTCAATCACTTGTAGGCGGCATTCCGCGAAGTGAGACTTGAACTCGAAACCACGTGGTTGAAAATCGAGCTTCTGAACCACAACAGACATGACTTCACAGTATCTATACTCAGCTCTTCGTCCTTTAAAAACAATCACACACACACTCACACACACACACTTTCATGTATATATTCGTTTTTCAAATCTATCTCCCTTCGTATGCATGTTTGTGTCTGTGTATCTGTTACTGAACGTCTGCTATATTTCTGCTTTGCAGATCTGTGAATGAATTCTTTACTCTCGTTGTCTGTGTGTATGTCTGTGTGTATGTCTGTGTGTGCTTCTAGATTTAGAACTATAAATATATATTTAAAAGTATAGGTGTATCTTGCTATGCTTATGTATGTATTCTATGAATGGCTGTGTATATTGTTGTTTCGTTCCTTGCTTAACTCGAGGTTACTCCATCCACGATCATCCCGTATTGTTAAGACAGCTGCTATATGTGTGTATGAAGGTATTGTGTACGTGTGTGTGTGCATGTATCTGTCTGTCTGTCTCTCACTTTCTCACTATAAATATGAACACACACACACATAATGAATGAGTGTATATCTAATATGTGCGTGTGTGTATGTGCGTGAGTGTGCGCGCGTTTATGTGTGTCTACATGTCTCAATAGATGCAGTCTTGTCTTGTATTTAGATTACACACGCACACACCTGTATGTTATACATACATACCCATGTACATATAGATATATACATAGAGAGAGGGAGAGATACTAAAATAATCTACTTCTCTACCCCTGTATCTTCCCTTCTTTTTTCTGTCTTCCTATTTTAGCTTTTTTTTTTTGCACCACCACCACCATAACTACCACTACTACTACTACTACTACTACTACTACTACTACTACTACTACTACCACCAACACCACCACTACTTTTTCAACTGCTGAAGCATACGCTCTTCTCTTTCCTTTCTAAATTCATACGCCTCTATGTATATCTGTCTTTCTATCTATGTCTCTATAATAATTCCGTTCATTGTGAGATTTTTAAACCGTTCGCTTGCGACTCTACTCGTTATTTCAATGTGGTCGTATTATAAGTTGTCGTGATAAGCTGCTTAAGGTTTGTCTCAATACGTGTCTTGTTATATTTAACCAGTCGTGTTGTGACTAACTAACATACGACCATAAACACACACATAACACTTTTTATCACCGAGTCTCCAATCGTTTTGAACTTAATACTTCGTCCAATGTGATATTCGAAAATTAAACCCACACGTTTCAGGTCTGAACGAGTTTTCGAAGATTTATTTTTGATTTTTGTTTTCTCGCTTTAGTCATTGGTTTGCGGTCAGCTGGAGGCATCTCTTTGTAGAGCTTAGCGAGACAAATCGATCCCCAGTATTTGTATATATTTTTTCGGTCTTGTTTACCGAGCCGCTATGATATTGGGACATAAACAAATCCATACCGGTGGTCGAAAACGGTGGGAGGGTGGGTGGAAAACAGAGAAAAAGACTCACACACAAACACAAATTTATACATACTAAGAAACATGTGCATATATACGTGTGTATGTGTGTGTGTGTGTTTGTATTTATGTATGGTTCTACGTACCTGTTTATATAGCTTGCTTCCCAACCGCATGGTTCCGAGTTCAATCTCATTGCGTGGCACCTTCGGCAAGTGCCTACTACTATAGCTTTGGGCCGACCAAAGCCCTGTGAGTGGATTTTGTAGACATGTGTGTGTGTGTGTGTGTGTGTGTGTGTGTTTGTATGTGTGTGTGTGTGTGTGTGTGTGTGTGTGTGTGTGTGTGTGTGTGTGTGTTTCAGTCTGTGTTTGTCGCCCCACGCACTATCGCTTGACAACCGATGTGGTGTGTTTATATCCCCGTAACATAGCGGTTCAACAAAAATGACTGATAAAATAAGTACTAGACTTACGAAGAATAAGTACTGGGGTCAATTTCTTAGATTGAAAACCCCTTTAAAAGTGGTGCTCCAGCATGACCACACTCAAATGACTGAAACATGTAAAAGAACAAAATAACACATACAGGATATAGTTGTCAGTGATTGGTTGAAATTATCGAAATAAGACAATTTTTTACATGAAATACAAAAATTTTTTTCTGTTCTATAACACAAAATAGATAAGTATACGAAGTTTGAAAGTCTTTCGGTACAAAAAACACTACGTAAAACATTAATGAAAACTGGTGCCCCCGTTTTGAACTAGATCCCACATACATATATACATGTGTGTGTGTGTGCGCGTGTGTTAATAATTAAGGGTGCTACAGGTAGCACCGGTATGCTAAAAATAGCAGCCAGAAGACAACTAGAACCACGTGGTTGTAGTTGTCTTCTGACGGCTATTTTTAGCGTATCGGTACTACCTGTAGTACCCATAATTATTATTATCATTATTTTTGGTACTATAGGCGCAAGGCCCAAATTTCGGGGTGGGGCAGTCGATTAAGTCGACCCAGTACGCAACTGGTACTTGATTTATCGACCCCAAATGGATAAAAGGCAAAGTCAATCTCGGCGAAATTTGAACTCAGAACGTAAGATAGATGAAATACCTACTCTAGGCACAAGGCCCGAAATTTTGGAGGAAGGGGCCAGTCGATTAGATCGACCCAGTACGAAGGGGTACTTAATTTATCGAAAGGATAAAAGGCAAAGTCGACTTCTGCGGATTTGCCACTTGATGCTATAGTAAACAACAATATCATTTTATATATATATATATATATATATATCATACAAGTGATAGATGAGCATATGCATGTATACATACATGTAGGTACATACCTACATCTACATGTATATATAGATGCATATCCGGATACAGGACGTCAAAAAGGAACGGGAACATAAAGCACAAAATACGGACTTTTTTACAGACAACATTACGAACATATAGGAAAACAGACGAGCCACGTATGGAACTTTACTTCATCAGCTGCCTCTATTCTAAACTAGGCGTTTCGATAAATATACATATATGTATGTATGTATGTATGTATGGTATGTGTGTGTGTGTGTGTGTGTGTGTGTGTGTGTGTGTGTGTGTATGTATGTATGTGTGTGTGTGTGTGTGTGTGTGTGTGTGTAAAAACCACTGGCTGCAATACGGTGTCCGTCTAACAAATTCGACCTCAAGGCATTAGTCGATAAATGGGGACGGAACCTGAAACCAGAGTGAGCGCAAAGCGAGGTTCACATAGCTATGCTTGCACCCATTCAAAAATATAGGCTTGACCGTGTATTATTAGATTTGAAGACAAATCCCAACCTTCATCTAACACATCTTAAAAATGTATGCGCTCCTGAAACTACGTGCATACAGATGTAATACAATATATATGGTGAGTGTCTGAATAGCTTTTCTGAAGTAAATCCTCGCGAAAAGGTATTGATCAACCCGGGGCTGTACTAGAGGATATATGTACAATGTGTTGCGCAGTGGAGATGAAGCCAGAAGAATCACGTGGGTGTGACGCGAGTTTCTTAATTACAATCCTGCGTCTAAGTATAGTCAACAGTCTCTGTACAGGCAAGTTATTTTTGCGCCGAATTAGGCTGAAGACTTAATAACTTTGATCACATATATATCTTTGATCTAAAATGACCTGGGAGTAAAAAAATAGGAACAACAAAAACACCATACAATGCTTAGCCTTAATTAGGTGGATGTTTGTGTGAATCTATCTATCTATCTATCTATCTATCTATCTATCTATCTATCTGAAAGATGTAAAGGTATGCATACATGTAAATACACACACACACACATGCATGCGTTCTAAGTGGTTGTGTATGTAAGGTTTCTCTTACGTATTCATGTGTGTGGAGCCGCAATGGTTATAGGATTGCGGTTTCGATTCCCAGACCGGGCGTTATGAGTGTTTATTGAGCGAAAACACCTAAAGCTCCACGAGGCTCCGGCAGGGGATGGTGGCGAACCACAAATTTGACCACAACTTTCTCTCACTCTTACTTCCTGTTTCTGTTGTACCTGTATTTCGAGGGGGGTCAGCCTTGTCACACTGTGTGTTCACGCTGAATTTCCTCAGCCACTTGCACGTTAATTTCACGAGCAGGCTGTTCTGTTGATCGGATCGATTGGAACCCTCGACGTCGTAAGCGACGGAGTGCCAACAACAACAACAAACGTACACATGCGAAGCTTTATGTAAAGCGGAGATGCGCACGCGCATATGTTGTTTAACCACAAATCAGCTTCTCTAG
>NC_068987.1:101601881-101603163 GCF_001194135.2 Octopus bimaculoides
TGAAATTATCGAAATAAGACAATTTTTTACATGAAATAAATTCGAATACAAAAATATTTTTCTGTTCTATAACACAAAATAGATAAGTATACGAAGTTTGAAAGTCTTTAGATACCAAAAACACTACGTAAAACATTAATGAAAACTGTGGCCCCCGTTTTGAAATAGATCCGGTGATTCTTCTTCTTCTTCTTCTTCTTCTTCTTCTCTCTCTCTCTCTCTCTCTCTCTCTCTCTCTCTCCTCGTATTCGCTTAGAATTAGGTTACATAGCACTGTGAGAGTTGTAAAGGACTACGAACAGAGTCCATTTTCTCTAAGAAATACATGAAGATTTACTCATTACTAATTTAAGATTAGATTAGTATTCAGTAAACTCTTATCATCTACAAAATCTGTCTCAAGAACCCAAACATAACGGGTCTGGACAGACTTCTGTACGCACTCGTCGTGTCCGATTTGACAAATTTGTCCGCGGTGAGAGACTTCAGCTCAGAACTTAAACGTCAAGAACCAGACTGCTTCAATTGTTTCTAATGCAGAAACTTAATCAGAAATCTTGTGGGGAGTTTTAGAGATGAAAGGTAACGTTGTCTTCGGTGAGATTTGAACCCAGTACTTAAAAAGACGAAAAACATTAAACAAAACGTTTCTCCCGACCCTCTAACGATTCTACCAGCTTACCACTCCTAAAGAATATAAATATTACTGAAAGCTTTTTCTACTTCACCCTTTCAATTGAATTGGTGACCAGTTAGAATATAAGCGTACTGGGTTCAAATTTAGGGCAAGGCAAGCGATTTCGTGATTGAGATAAGCAGATTACATTGACCCCAGTACCCAGTTGCTATTTATTTTATCGATCCTAAAAGGATAAAAAGCAAAGTCTTCCCCTACGGCATTTGAACTCAGAAGTCACAAGAAATGTCGGTCAGTGTTTTGTCTAGCGCGGTAACGATTCTGCTAGACTGCCGCCTTGTAAGAGATTAAGTATATATTATTCGCATTCTTTATTCTCTTATTGGTCATTGGATCGTGGCCGTGATGGGATAAAGCCTTGAAGGGTTTAGTCCAAGAGATTGGCACCAGACATATTTTTTATCAAGTCTGATATTCATTCTGTCAGTTTTTTTATAGTAAAATCACTAAGATACGAAGAACGAAAACAAACCAACACTGGTAGTAAAGCGGTGAGAGACCACAAAGTCACCCTTACACACACACACATATATACATACACACACACACACACACACATATATACATACACATAACTCACACACT
>NC_068987.1:101603465-101604034 GCF_001194135.2 Octopus bimaculoides
ATTCACAAAGCATTAGTTCTGCCAGAGGTCATTGCAGGAGACACTTTCTCGAATTGTTGCGTCATGGGACTGAACCCGAAACTTCATGATCGCGAAATCAATTTCTTAACCTCACTGCATCTATCATGATATTTTCATCTGTTAAATATAATAAAAGCAAAACATTATAACCCAAACAATTCAAATATTACTGAAACGTTTTTCGAGATTAACTGGTTGTCTAAGAAAGTTTCCTCGCTGTTTTCAACCGATCTAATTGAAACGATGACTAGACACATAAACTATAAGCATCTAAATATATTCTGTTTGTGTATGTGTATGAAACGTATGTCTATACATCGTCGGCATTTGTAATAATATTTTCATCTTTCAACAAATGAAACAATAGCTTTTCAAATGTTCACTAAATGAAACAAGTATAATAAATACTTAATGCTATCATTTGTTCAATACATATTTCATTACTTTTTACACGGGTATTCTGCATTAGATCTTATATCGCTTTATCTTTCTACATCTGAAATGAGATGTACGTTTAATGTGTACGCCCGTGTGTGTGTGTGTGTGTG
>NC_068987.1:101604134-101605910 GCF_001194135.2 Octopus bimaculoides
CACACACACACATACATACACACACACATTGCTTTATCATTGTATCTATGATCTGTATATATTAATTTTGTGTGTGTGTGTGTGTGTGTTTGTGTGTGTGAGTGAATGTGTAGGTGTATTTATTTTCGGGGCAGGAAAATGTAGATTAAACAAATCGATATCACTGTATTATCGATCGGAGGTGGAAATGAGCTCTCATAACTACAGCAGCAGCACTATCACCACCACCGCCACCATCAACAGCGACAACAACAACAGTATTCTTTTCTACTCTAGGCACGAGGCCCCGAAATTTTGTCGGAGAGGGCCAGTCGATTAGAACGAACCAGTACGTAACTGGTACTCAATCTATCGACCACGAAAGGATGAAAGGCAAAGTCGACCTCGCCGGAAGTTGAACTCAGAACATAAAAGACAGACGAAATATCGCTAAGAATTTCGCCCGGCGTGCTTAACGTTTCTGCCAGCTCGCCGCCTTACAACAAGAACAACAGGAATATTAATGAGAGCAATAGGGAGTGTATCAACAGGAGAAGCAAACCGAAAGAAGCTTTTAGATGATCATACAACTTGCTAGATAGAATAACCAAATCTCTCTCAACATGGAAAATAAAATAAAAATTAAAATGTGGGGACACATGAGATAACGTAGTTACTGTAAGGGTTATTAGTATGCCTTAAAATATGATGGGGGATGGTCATGGCGATAACGACTTTCATAATATCTGTTCGATCTTGGCCAATTTACGACTAAAAAACAAAAACAACCCTAAACGAAAATAACAGGTGTTCAGAGAATGATTATGTAGTTATTTATCTGTGTGTGTTTGTGTGTGTGTGTGTGTGTGTGTGTGTGTGTGTGTACAAGAGCGTTGAATACCTTGCGGTATTTTGCACATCGGGATGACCTTTGCCTCTTTATCAATCCGTGGTCGATGAATGAAGTGCCTGTCCAGTAACAGAGTTTCTTCTTCTTCTTCTTCTTCTTCTTCTTCTTCTTCTTCTTCTTCCACTTCTCTATTTGTGCGTGTGTCAATGTATATAGGTGTGTGTGTGTGTGTGTGTGTGTGTGCGCGGGCATCTGTGTTGTGTGCTCGTGCGCGTCGTGTGTGTGTATGTGTTTGTGCCTGCGCACGTGTGTCTCTCTGTATGTGTCTGCGCGCGCACGCATGTGGGTGTTTGGCGTATGGCTGTCTATCTACACACCCATCTCGCTATCGATTCGCACACTCCAATGCATGCACGCTCACTTAAACTGCACACCCCACATGCGTTTCTACTAACTGGAGTAGGAGGGAGAGAGAGAGAGAGAGGTAGAGGGAAGAATGAAGAGACAAACAGACAGGCAGACACACAAACAGACACACAGACTGACAGATAATCAGAGAGGTGAGAAGAAAGGCCTTGATACGTAAAAGTTGTGGCACTGCTACACCTAACAGTAGTTCAACCATCAAATGCGGCGAGGTTTGTCGTGGGGATACCTCAGTCATCAATACTACCTCGAACACCTTCACCATCATCATCATTGTCAGCATCATCATCATCAGTGTCGTCGTCATCCTTGGCATCATCAACGTCATCATCATGATCATGACCATAATCACCATCACCATCATCATCATCATCATCATCCTGAGAAGCAGCAGCAGCAGTCATTTTAATTGAAGGATATTCCTAATCTAGAGAAAAAAAAGCATTGTTTCGCTGAAGAAAAGTGGACACTTGAACATTATTATTATTATTAAAATTTTTTTTTTTTTTTTTTTTTTTTTT
>NC_068987.1:101607207-101610492 GCF_001194135.2 Octopus bimaculoides
ATATATATATATATATATATATATAGAGAGAGAGAGAGAGAGAGAGATACTGGGGGGGGGGGTCTTAGGGCCCAGTAGATTCTGTGTAGAAATTTCTGCTTAAAAGACGTTGTTTAACCGTAGACTACAGAAGAAAACTTTTGTCCACCGTACCATGCAGTTAGATATAACAAGGGACCCCCGTGGTCACGAAGCGAACATCAGAACCGTATTGAATGCCTACGCTGATGTTATAGATAGATCGGTAATTATTGAATTAGTATTGATTTTCTAATTGAACAGTTATACAAACTAAATACTTTATAGTATTTACATTAGTTATTTAATACAGCGAGTATTAACACGCTAACGATTAATATTATAAAGAATCACAAACAATTACATTGCGAACGAGTCAATTTCTCCATTTCAGAACACACTCTACTTGTTATATCCGAGTGCACAAAACGTGTTACTTAAGAGCACACAAAATCTTTTATGAAGTGTTAAAAAGTAGCGTATATCCATTCGACCTGCCCATTTCATCTATTAAAAATTTAGTTACTGGTATGCACAAGTTAAGCATATAAACCAGATGGAATAAATTTGCCGTTTAGGCATTAGAGTGCAGCTGTATCGGGTGATAGGGGAGATGTTCGTCTGAGATAAACGTTTATCCAATAAATAAAGAACAATTAACGGATTTATTAACGAACTTAACTAAATTATTTTTGCCAACGGTTGCTCTATTCTTGTTATCTTATATACTAATTTTTCTTCTGGAGGCGCAATGGCCCAGCGGTTAGGGCAGCGGACTCGCGATCATAGGATCGCGGATTCGATTCCCAGACCGGGCGTTGTTAGTGTTTATTGAACGAAAACACCTAAAACTCCACGAGGCTCCGGCAGGGGATGTTGGTGAACCCTGCTGTACTCTTTCACCACAACTTTCTCTCACTCTTACTTCCTGTTTCTGTTGTGCTTGTAATTCAAAGGGTCAGCCTTGTCACACTGTGTCACGCTGAATATCCCCGAGAACTACGTTAAGGGTACACGTGTCTGTGGAGTGCTTAGTCACTTGCACGTTAATTTCACGAGCAGGCTGTTCCATTGATCGGATCAACTGGAACCCTCGACGTCGTAAGCGACGGAATGCCAACTTTTTTTTATAGGAATTAGTGAAACCACTAAAGGGGTTCAAAGACGATTAAATCGAAACAATTTCATAATTCACTTTATTTTATCGCCCTTACAGCAATAACAGGCAATGTTTATCCAAAGCAATAGATAACATAAAGACCAGTGACAATATGTCACATTGCATTTTATCTGATGCTCTCCTGATTCTGTCAATCCTGCAAACCTCATTGTGCTCTAGTTAAAAATTATATTGCAAATATTAATTTCAAATTTTGGCACAAGGCCAGCAAGTTAAGAGCAAGGAGTAAGACAATTACATTGACCCCAGTGCTAAGCTGATACTTTTTTAATTGACCTTGAAAGGTTGAAAGACAAAGGAGACCTTGGCGGAATTGAAATTGAGAACGTAAAGACGGACGAAATGTTGCTAAGCACTTTCTCCGGCCTGCTAACGACTCTGCCAGCGTGCCTTAAACAATTGTAAATGTTAATTGTAAATGTTAATTGTAAATGTTAATACAATTGTAAATGTTAATGCCGTTAATACATACACAGTGAATGAGAGCGGTAGATTGATAAAATCGCTAGAATGTGGAACAAAATGCCTAGCACCAATTAATTACAAGAATTTACGTTCTGTGTTCAATTCTTGCTGATTTCAGCATTGCCTTTCATCAAAGCCAGGGTCACTGAAATAAGTACCAGTTGTTGGAGTTGTTGCTTAGTGACAGGTCAGCGCTGATCGAGGAGAACTATTATCTAAATGATTTAGCTCTTTTAACACTTTTATGATTTATAAATTAGAAAATTACTATTTCTAAATTTCACAACGTGAGATATTCAGCAACAGTACTTTGTAGTAAAGGTTGTTTGCCAACATAACACGGCAGTCCTGGTTTAAGACTAATGTTGCTGTAATTTAGCCCTAGGAGACATCGTCTCCAGCTGGTTATAAAGCAACATTAGTCCTAAACCAAGACTGCCATGTTCTGTTGGCAAACAATCTTTACTACAAAGTACTGTTGCTGAATATCTCACGTTGTGAGATTTAGAAATAGTAATTTTCTAATTTATAAATCTGTGACTAGTTGTCACTTTGAAAACTATATATTTCGAACGGAAATTTGGCAGCGCCACCTCTAGCCGAACAATTATTCTGTGCTGATGAAGAGAAATAACCCAGAAATCGTGATACACAGATATTGTTTTGCGTTGAGTTGAGGTGCTAGATTCCCTTCGAAAATATAAGGACACAGATCGTGTCGTATAGCCAGCTGGAGATGATGTCTCCTGTAACTAAATTACAGCAACATTAGTCCTAAACCAGGACTGCCATGTTATGTTGGCAAACAATCTTTACTACACTTTTATGACTTGTTTAAACTCTTATAAAATAATCTTATGAAACAAAAAGAAATTAATAAATTTAGACACATACAACTTTATGTAGAGTTATTGACTGTCTTTTTAGGGTTCCCTCAAAGAGGAAAGTTTGGGGAGTGGAGTTAAGTGTATAGAGAAAAGCTGGGTAAAGCTATTACACAGCAGGCGTGTGCAGAACTCGGCAAATTTTTCTAACATAGGAAAAATCAGAAGCTAAGACATGATATCGAGTTGATAATAATCCATTGGAACTGAGTTTCAAATTTAGGTCCTTACTTCAATTTGATTCAGGAACATAAATTTTCGCATCAATTTTAAATGAGTGTTTGCCAGGGCAGCGGGCTACAGCTGGCTAGTTCAGAGTAGGTGGAGCAAAACTGCAGTGTTACAACTGGAAATAGGAGAAGGGGAACTGTAATGGATTAAGTGGTTTTAATGTGTTGCTGAATGAACGTTTGACTGTCAATCAAAAGCCTTTATTTTGCATGAGGTTTGGAATATTTAAGTAGCAGCGGCTTCCTTCTAAATATTTAATAACTAGTCTTTGCCAGTCACTATCACATATAGACAGGTGCAAATGTAACACAGCTACAGGAAGACACAAAAACATATGCAGACACATATATTCACACACCATATCTGCACAGAAGCGCTATACTAGACGAGTTAACGAAGGCGTCTCCTGGTCTCTTTCTATCGTAGTATATTTACACACACACAACCACTCACACACACACACACACACACACACACACACACACACACACACACACACACACACAC
>NC_068987.1:101612377-101613585 GCF_001194135.2 Octopus bimaculoides
CACACACACACACACACACACACACACACACACACACAAGACACGCCTGCGCATTGAAGAAAACCCAGCAAAAGCAGGACGTTTAAACTGACTCAAATGATTCTGATGTTTCATCGGCCGGATTCTAAGTTTAGTTGCGATAGCTACGGCAGATTTAAAATATTTCTAGATGTTTGAGACAGGCGAGAAAGACATTGTGAAAAAGAACGTGTGTGAGTGGATAGAGGGATAAAGAAAGGATAAAAGAAAGAAAAGAAGAAAGGAAGAAAGAAAGAAAAAAAGAAAGACAGGAAGAAAAAGTAATGTCTTCGGGTTAGACTGTTAAACAAAAACGGAAAAGTCAGCAGTCTGTTCAACAGACAAAAGTCAGACACATTGACACACAAATACTCATACAGGCAGATAGATATATTTACACACACACACACAGAAAGAGAGAGAGAGAGAGAGAGATAGAGAGAGAGATTAAGGCATACTCCAACACACAAACATACACTCATAAAAGTAAAAACAGACAGAAATAAACACCCATACGGACGTAAAAGTAGAGAATTGACGTGAGTAAAACTGACACATAGATAGGCAGGCAGTCAAGTAGATAGACAAAGATATTGTAGGAGTAAGACGAAGACATTGATACAGATAGACAGAGAGAGACACGGGGACAAACATGGAGTCAGAAGTGATAAATGGTGTTTAGAAATAGTGAGAGAAGTGACACCAACATACACAATGAAAATGAAAGCTGTTAGTGGGAGAGAGGATGCAAACAGACGTGGATGTACAGAGAGAACGTATATTTGCGTTTTACTTGTTTCAGTCATTCTACTGCGTCCTGGGTCTTCGCGTTGCCAGTTTTAGTCGACCCAGAACTTCGTTTTTCTAAAGACTGGCACTGATTTTATCAGTATTTTTTGCCGAACAGCAAATTTTCGAGGACGTAAATACGCCATCTCTAGCAGTCAAGCGGTGGTGGTGGAAGACAAACACATACGTAAATACGTATTTATGTCTGTGTCTTTGCGTCTGTGCTTGTCGCCTCCTCCCCCACTCATCGCTTCACAACCTATGTTAGTGTATTTATATTCCACTAACTTAGGGGTTCGGCAAAAGAGAACGATAGATTAAGTATCGGGCTCACAAAGAATAAATCCCGGTGTCGATTTGTCCGACTAAAAAGCTACACTCCAGCTTTGCAGCACTCAAAT
>NC_068987.1:101614332-101614910 GCF_001194135.2 Octopus bimaculoides
TATATATATATATATATATATATATATATATATATATCACACACATGTAGGTGCAAGCAGTGAGCCTCATACATTCATCATGCATAACCATACGACTCTACCCACGCACATACATACTCAAGCACTAAGAAGTGTAAAAGAGATGCCATGACGGCAGTGCAAGTGCTTGTGACGTAATTTATAAGAATGTTGGCATGGAAAGACGCGACAGACAGATGTGTGAATGTAGGAAAGAATGGGCGTGAGTCTGTGAAGGTATACATGCGAATGTGTGTCTCTGTGTGTTTTGTCAATGTACAGGACTAAGTGGGTATCTTCGCAGAGATTGTGATTCTGGGTCTCAGTCTAACTGTCTGTTTTTCTCCTTCTCTCTGACTTTCACTATATATATATATATATATATATATCAGTAATCAATCCTGACAAAATATGTGAACCCTTTCCTGTACGATGATTTAGTGCTCTGCATGAGGTAATCCTTTTAATTCTCCTATACTCCATAGCAGCATAATCTGTCTGTTTGTTTGTCTGTCTGTCTGTCTGTTTGTCTGTCTGTTTGTCTGTCTGTCTCTCTCTTT
>NC_068987.1:101615633-101616891 GCF_001194135.2 Octopus bimaculoides
TGTGTGTGTGTGTGTGTGTGTGTGTGTGTGTGTGTGTGTGTGTGTGTGTGTGTGTGTGTGTTTGTGTGTTTATTTCAAGAATGAAAAATCTGAAAAAAACAAAACAATAATCAATCAGATATGCGCAGTGAATATATTGGATTGACGCCCAGAGAAAGTTTTAGATGGCAAGCCTGAAATTTGGGCCGGAAGCCGACCTGTAATTGATTACATTGAGCCCAATTTGCTTAACAGGCAGTTATTTTATCGACCCCAAACGATGAAAAACAAAGTCGGTAGGAGATGGAATTCGGACTCAGAACATAAAGAACCGGTAACAGTGCTGCTAACATTCATAACGATTTGTTAACGATTCTGACCCTGCCATAAGATTTCATTAGAGATTTCGAAACCCTGTATTTATAGCGCCTCTGGGAGTTGAGCAATGTTTTATTGAAGCACATTGATTGATCTTTTGAAAATTCGCAGTGATTATGTATTTGTATTTTACGAGCAGATTACTAGAGAACTTAGTAACATCGCAATTTTAATGTAATTGTTCACAGAACACTTGGAAGTCTCTTCACAGACGTTGATGTCGTCATTTTATACAATTCCATTGACTTGGTCTGTAGAGGGAAGGTCTGTGATGCTGTCCTTCAAATTATGCCTGTCATGAGTGATGACAACAACACAGTTAACCTTGTGTTTGAAAAAAAATTTGCAGATCGAGATATGGTGAGCTTTGAAGTCGAAGGACTGAATGCAATACGAGAAATGAGAAAAACATGCGACTTCTGATTCCAGGTTGTCTGAAAAGAAGTGGCTGAGAATTAGACTATTCCAGGAAGTAAAGGAATTTAGAGTAGAGACAGAATAAAATGTAGGAGACATGTCTGGAAGGAAAACGTAGATGAACGATTCAATGCAAATCAGTTGAGAACATTGCTTAATAAATAAATGTAATACTATTTCTTTAAGATTTGCTCTTATGAAAACCGCACAGGAACATTTTACTCAACCACGTGCGCACACACACTCACACACACACACACTCACATACACGCGTGCTTGTATATATATATACATATATATATACATACATAGTGACTCTTGAATTGTACACTTTTTATTTTAAATTGTGTCTAGTCACCTTAATAATTTCATATATATGTATTGAGAGAGGGGGAGGGAGGGAGAGTGAGGGGGAAGAACGGGGAAGAGAGAAAGAAATAATTTGTCATGCCTGAGTGCGCTCCAAAACTTGCTGTCTGGGGGG
>NC_068987.1:101617017-101620969 GCF_001194135.2 Octopus bimaculoides
GGGGGTGAGATCGAGTATCCCGGAGTAGCGAAATTCAAAAAGCCAACTGTGAAGACATTTTCCCTGTCTTCATAACTATACTGAGTGTGTTCCTTCCTGCCGTAGTATTTTGCACTAGCATCATGTGGCCATAATGTGTGTTTGTGTGTGTGTGTTATTTCTTTACTACCCAGAAGGGGCTACACACAGAGGGGACAAACAAAGACAGACAAACGGATTAAGTCGATTATATCGACTCCAGTGCGTAACTGGTACTTATTTAATCGACCCCGAAAGGATGAAAGGTAAAGTCGACTTCGGCGGAATTTGAACTCAGAACGTAGCGGCAGACGAAATACCGCTAAGCATTTCGCCAGGCGTGCTAACGATTCTGCCAGCTGTGTGTGTGTGTGTACACATGTGTTCCATGTCAGGATTTCGAAATTTCTTTAAAGAATCTGAACAGAATGGGAAATATGAATGGTGAAGTCTAGTTGATGATTATCTGAAAAGGTTAGACATCATTAGGTGCATGCAACTTAATCTCCACTTCTTGTCCTTCACCTCACCCGACCTGCATTGTTATAATACCGACGAGTGGCCATAAAAAGCATGTATCAATCTGTAGAATCAATATATATCGGATATATTTTATAAAGAAAATCACTCGAGATTTCGTTTTAGTTCTGGCAATATCCCTAAAAAAAAAAGTCTTCTCTGAGTATTTCTCCTTTTCCCATTTCTATCTTCTCCCTCCTCTTCTCTTCTTTATTAGTCTGTCGACTACAAGCAACAAACACACAGACGCGCACGCGCGAGCGCACTCACACAAGCATTGTGGTCGGTTATGGCGAAACCAATTAAATAATAGACGATAATTCCTCGCTCCAGCAAATAAAATAAATACATAAATAAATAAAAAACACAGGTAAAATTGTTCAATCTAATTTATGCACCAATCGACATTTCGATGACCTGGGAAATGCCATGCCAAAAGACCAGTGTAAAATTTCTACTTTCGCTTTCTCACATCCTTTTCTTCCACTCTGTGTGTATGTGTGTGTATATATATATCTTTCTTCATTCTTTCATTCTTCTATTTTTATCAGCTTGTGTCTCTCCCTCCCCTTTTCTCTCGCTTTCCCTCACTCTTTTCGTCTCTCTCTATACACACACATATACACGCTTACACCTATATATATAGATATATATATTCACTCACATCAACAAATTCTGACGTGTGTTTGAGTGATGTTTTACCTGTGTGTTTGTGTGTCGAGGATTAGAGTTGCATGTGTATGTCTGTTTATCATTAAGTCTGTGTAAATCTGTCTCTGTGTATGTGTCATTTTGTATGTCTTCTTTGCATGTCTCAGCGTGTATGTATGCTTACCTGTTTATATACATTTATCAAATACTATATTTTTCATAATGCATTTTTTATTAATATGTAGAAGTAGAAGTAATTCCATCAAATTTTTCAATCTGGAAAAATGTGTTATGAAAGTTTACCATTAGGTTATCGACCAGGTAATATTAATGGCACTATATTCAGCATAACATCAATTACTCCCGTTTTATATTGATGAATTTCTGCGCTCTCACTGTTCTCTCTCACCTTCTCCTTCAGTTTCTTTCGTCTTCTCTTTTAAACTTATCACCTTGCACTTATTCACATGCTGGCGGCCATTTTATTTCACTTTGATTCTTGCGTTCTTTTACGTTATCTCTTTCTAATTTATACTATTTTGGAATTTATTCCTTTCTTTTGGTATAGGGGTGGGTGGAATATTTAATGTTTTATTATTTTGTCTTTGAAATATGTTCCAAAATATAATATTTTCTCATGTTTATCTATTTGCATTTTACTACATTTTTATATTTTAAACTTTGTTTTCTGGAATTTTTTGGCATGTCGCTCTTACTGTTTTATTCATACAGGTATCTATTTCTCTCCACTCTCTTTCCCTTTTCTTTCTATCTATCTATCTATCTATCTATCTATCTATCTATCTATCTATCTTTCTATCTATCTATCTATCTCTATTTATTTATGTGTTTATTCATCAGTCTATTTATCTCTCTATTTACCTGTATAAACACCATTCTGTCTATTCATCCATCTGTAGAAAGATAAATTGATGCATATTTGGTTAGATAGGTCTAACCATCAATCTAAATATTTACCTATTCATCAAGTAACTTATGCATATTCATTGCTCTATCTACTTGCATGTCTACCTACCCCCTCTCTCTGTCTCTCTCCTTCTCCTATCTCTCTATCTATATATCTATCTATCTATCTATCTATCTATCTATCTATCTATCTATCTGTCTGTCTTTTATATTCGTTACTATGGCAACAGTCCGAATACTTATTGATCACATCTCGTATACACACACACACACACACACACACACACACACACACACACACACACACACACACACACACACACACACACACACACACACACACACACACACACACACACACACACACATATATATATATATATATATATATATATATATATATATTCTGTATATGTATACAGGTGAGTTTACAGATGTGCATACATATGTGTGTGTATATACATGGATAATTGCATACACGTATATATACATATATGTGTGCGTGTGTTTGTGTATAAAATGTTATATATATTATATATTACTAGCGAACCTCGTGCCGTCAAAAATGACGGCTAATTGTAGAATTTTGACATTAAAATGGTACAAAAAGATAGGGGAAAAAATCAGTGCTTCATCTGTGTGTGTGTGTGTGTGTGTGTGTGTGTGTGTGTGTGCGTATGTGCATACGTATACATGTATATGTATGAGTAGCAGAGCCTGTAGCGTACGTGGTTTTCTTTATAATGTCACACCTCGCTTCCTTCTTTTTTAAGTGTGTCTGTATATATGTATGTGTAATACGCATCTGTAATTCCCTTTTCTCTGTATCTTTCTAAATAAACATACACAAACACATATACACTCGCTCAAATATATAAATATATTGTACACAAACATTCACATTCCTGCCTGTCACACTCACACACGTATACTCACACAGAGTTGAAGCGCTGTTTGATCTTTGTTTCACCGTTTACGTTTCACAATCTCACTCCCATTGGTGGATCACCCCTTTCTTTCTCATTCAAATGTTGTGATGGAGAAATACACCAGTGTATTATTATAACTGTTTATTATAGTGAAAGATACACAACGCCCTCTTTGACACTCCCTCTCTCTCTCATTGCTATTACTTTCTTTTACTCCCACTACTTCTCTTTCACTGAATTACTCTCCCTTCACCATTCACTTTTACTGCATGATTTTGGACAAATACATCATATTCTTTTTATTCTTTCATTCTGTTATTCTTTTACTCGTTTCAGTCATTTTGACTGTGGCTATACTGAAGTACAGTCTTTAGTCGAACAGATCACTCCCTGGACTTACTTTTTGTAAGCCACGTACTTATTCAATAGGTCCATTATCCCTAGCTCCAGCCTCAACTGTGTCGCTTGGAATTTAACGGATGACCAATTATAGCACTTACGCAGCGTACTATTGGTTTAGATCATCACTGAGCTAAACTTCACATATTCTGTATGTACATATATGCATATCGAGTGTCCTGTTAAATCAGTTTCAGATGCCAACTCGCACCAACTGTCCTTTAGTGACAACCGTGTTAACAATAAGTTGCTTCGCTCTGATGAGTATTCTTGCTTGGAAAATCCGAATGTTTTATTTGGGACTGCATAGTTTGCGTAGAGTAATAGTATTAATAATGTGCAGACAAGGACATTATCTAACAATGTGCAATCGATGCAGTTGAAACACACGTAGATCAGGAAAGAATACGGTTAATAGATGTTTAATAAAATTTAATATAATCTCCTTTCTCCTTATCATTATTAATACTATACATAGATACATATATATATATATATATATATATATA
>NC_068987.1:101621253-101621963 GCF_001194135.2 Octopus bimaculoides
ATATATATATATATATATATGTATATATATATACATACACATACACACACATATATATATGTGTGTGTGGGGGTGGATCGCATGGGTGTGTATGTGCAAACACACAAGAATGAGCTATGTGAATCAACTTTCAATGTCTAGTGCAGTGGTACTCAACCGAGGTCTACAGGACCCTTTTCGGGTTCACATGACCCTTGGGGGGGGGGGTCCACGTAAGATTTTGTTGTCAAAACTAATGTGCAATAAATTGTTTATACGTCTTTAATGCACAACATATTTTAACAAATGTTTTTATACATTCCCTAATAATATCTAGCTCCAAAAACATAATAGGAATTTTTTTAAACACTAAATTGTTATGAGGGTCCAGTATAGTAAAATGGGAATTACATAGAAAAAAAGTGTCTGAGAAACATTGGTCTAGTGATATGCATTTAAAGAACATCGACAAATATAGGTTCATCAAATACCATACAACTTCGGCTCTTCATGTGGATGTGATTCAAACACCAAATGACGAATAAGCTTGGCTCCATAGGAAAAGGAGAGATAATCTGCAGAATCAAAGCCAACATCCCATCGAAGAAAAGGTCGAGCATATTTTTTTGGAGATGAGAGGACAGACGTGGACATGTGTTACCATGTGTTATAGACGTCGTGTGTGTGTGTGTGTGTGTGTGTGTGTGTGTGTGTGTGTGTGTGTGTGTGTG
>NC_068987.1:101622419-101624616 GCF_001194135.2 Octopus bimaculoides
ACACACACACACACACACACACACACACACACACACACACACACACACACATATATATATATATATATATAATACACATATACACATATATACACATTCATATACATATATATAAATAAATACAGGTATAATGGTATATATATCCATGCTTATACACACTTGTAGACACATGTATCTTTAATCACAAATATACACGCTCTCGCACACACTCGCAGAAGCCCACTCACACACATAAACACACTAATCACCCCCACCACCCCACACACATGTAATCTCTGTGCGCAAATCTGCATGCAGTATCGAAAAGATGTGATAATTCGATCAAATGTACTCATTGATCTGCACAAATGCTGTCCGCACTTAATTGGATATTCCTTACCTCACTTCCTCACTTCTCTTTCTCTCTCTTCATCTCCCCCTCTCTCTCTCTCCCTCCCTCCCCTCTCTCTTCCTCCCTTCTCTCTTCATCTTCTTCTCTCTTTCTCTACGCCTCTCTTCTCTCAGTCACACAACACCGCATACAAATTAACATTCTCACACACATGCATTGTATTATTACGCCTTCCTTTCTCTCTCTCTCTCTCTCTCTCTCTCTCTCGCCACTTCTCTTGATTTTCACTCACCTGTAATGAACCTCTCCCACGTACCCTCTACGATCTCATAGAATTGCAAACGTGACTCAATGGAATTAATTTAAGGAGGAGTTTCACGTCATATCAATGAGCGAAATTTCAGGAATTTCATTGTAAAATGTAACCGAATTAACTCTCCATATTTATACCTCTAGAAGCATAACATCATTGTCAATACTCCAGTCAACACTACATCTAACACAATCTCATCAACAACAGCGAACCAATGAGGAAACATCTACATGGTTTCTTGTCATATTTCTTGAAATAACAGCTAAATTTTCCTCTGATCACTTCCTACCGTCTCTTTAAAATCACGAAGGACATATTGGAAAATATACTGTAAAAGT
This sequence comes from Octopus bimaculoides, assembly GCF_001194135.2. Taxonomy (NCBI): domain Eukaryota; kingdom Metazoa; phylum Mollusca; class Cephalopoda; order Octopoda; family Octopodidae; genus Octopus; species Octopus bimaculoides. Next base: position 101,623,402 of record NC_068987.1, read on the forward strand.
TGTTGGCACTCCGTCGCTTACGACGTCGAGGGTTCCAGTTGATCCGACCAACGGAACAGCTTGCTCGTGAAATTAACGTGCAAGTGGCTGAGCACTCCACAGACACGTGTACCCTTAACGTAGTTCTCGGAAATATTCAGCGTGATACAGTGTGACACAGTGTAACACAGTGTGACAAGGCTGACCCTTTGAAATACAGGTACAACAGAAACAGGAGGAAAGATGAAAGCAGGATCTTTTCCTTTTGGGCGGCACATAGAAAAAATAATTTTTTCTAACTAAACACTTTCAAATTTCGTATACTGGTAGAATGTGTCATCTAAAACATCATTTACTCTTGGCGTTTTAAAGAAAATTCTTTATTTTCGAAGTTATTTCGTGTTAAAGTTGTCGTATTTGGGTAATTTCAACCAATCAATGCCGGCCAAAAGGAAAAAAAACCGGAAAGCATCTTGCGAAGGTTACTAAAAAGTTCCTCGCTTGAAGGGTGTCGCGAAAGGTCTGGCTGGAGGCCCAACCTCCCTAGTTCTTTTACAAGGCTTAGAAAAACCGCTGCAATATGTGTCTGAATGTATTGAATAAAATCACAATTATCAGAAACACCCGAGTTCATTACCAGGCTTAGGAAAACTGAAATATTACTGCAACAAGTGGGTGAACCTGAGAAGTGAATATTTAAAATAAAGTCAAAATTAACTGACTCTCCCGTATTTTCTTTTATCAAAAGCCAGGGACTTTTCAGCATTCCTACGTAGAAGACGGCTCAATTTCACATTCTCTAAGTTAAAGAATCTGGCTGTAGCGGAAGGCTTTTGTACAAGATATCGCTAAAATCAAATTCTGCCCTTGAATCCATTTATTTCACTTCGGCGAAGGAAGTTTTTTTCCGTAGGTTAAAAGACTGTGGTGGTGGACGTTGAAATCCCTACGGTAAAAAAAAGTGTGGGCATGTAGCTACAGTATATTACGAAACCGGAACTATGGTACATTTTTTGGCAGGTAAGAGAAGCAAACAGTTGCTTTCAAAATAGAGACATCTAATTAACATATTAATTATACACTTTTAAATTTATATCCAGTATGTATGATACCCGGGTAGCTACTGAAACGGAAATGTCACACTAGATTTATTTGGCACCCGATAGCGAGATTTGATAAACCAGTCTTGCTTCAAAGCAAAATAGTTAATGACTTCCAACTGATTCTCTCTCTCTC
>NC_068987.1:101624626-101625362 GCF_001194135.2 Octopus bimaculoides
TATATATATATATATATATATATATATATATATGTCTGTGTATGCCTGCAGAATTGTGTGTGTATGTGCATATATACGGTATATATGTTTCTAAGTATGTGTGTATCTATATATAAATATATGCATGTCTGCTAATATGAGACTCGCCCACAAACACAAACACACACACACCCAACCACACATACACATTCTATCTTCTTATATCTCTTCTTTCTCAATCTCTGCGCATACACCCACGGCCATTATAATTCAAATTTTCAAAAAAAAAAAAAAATAATAAATAAAACTCAATTTATTTTCTTCTTTATAATTTGTTGTATGCAGGACGGTATGAATTATTCAGGAAATGTTACAGTATTAGATTTATCGAGTTACTTCGCTTACCGTGTCGACATTGAATCTACATTTCTGACTTCTACATAGCAATATATTTTACCTGAAATGTGTTTAATATACCTTAGCAGTATAATACAGTCGTGATTCTGCTATGCCATAAATAACAAACACAAGCACGATAACATAGTCTTAACTCTCTTTACTCTTTTACTCTTTTACTTGTTTCAGTCATTTGACTGTGGCCATTCTGGAGCACCGCCTTTTTTAGTCGAGCAAATCGACCCCCAGGACTTATTCTTTGTAAGCCTAGTACTTACTCTATCGGTCTCTTTTGCCGAACCGCTAAGTTACGGGGACGTAAACACACCAGCATCGGTTGTCAAGCGATGTTGGGGGGGGG
>NC_068987.1:101625594-101626574 GCF_001194135.2 Octopus bimaculoides
ATATATATATATATATATATATATATATATATATACATATATACGACGGGCTTCTTTCAGTTTCCGTCTACCAAATCCACTCACAAGGCTTTGGTCGGCCCGAGGCTATAGCTGAAGACACTTGCCCAAGGTTTCACGCAGTAGGAATGAACCCGGAACCATGTGGTTGGTAAGCAAGCTACTTACCACACAAAGAATTTAGAAACTTCGAGAAAACGTGAAATAACTCGTTTCTAACACTTGAACTCGAATAGATAAAGTCACAAACAATAAGCACGTAAGTGGGTTAACAAAAATATGTGGATAGAGAAAAAAATCAAGGGCTAACCACAAGATACGAACCCGCACCTGAAAACATGTTAGAAGTTCTACCATTGGACAGCCTTCGAGTTTTTCTATCTAAGGGATTTTTGAAGTCAATATCTACGAGGTGGTATTACATTTTTGTCTTCATTGTTAGTTAATAATAATAAAAATGTCTAAACAAACTGAAGAATAAAATCAAAGATACAATTAAGGATTGAAAACTAATACAGAGATCAAATGGTGAAGATTGACCATTTCAGTACTCATCAACTGTTTCTTTATATCTGTGAAGTATCTAACTTAACCCCTGTCTTTCATGACAAAGCAACTGTATCCATCCTACAGTTGAGTCAACCTCTATTAGAATTATTTTATTACAATCTAGTTCAAAAATAAGTTAGTAGATATCCTCACCCATCCCGTATAAGTATTCTTCCATATACCTGCCTACAGTGGAAGCGCAATGGCCCAGTAGTTAGGGCAGCAGACTCGCGGTCATAGGATCGCGGTTTCTATTTCCAGACCAGGCGTTGTGAGTGTTTATTGAGCGAAAACACCTAAAGCCCCACGAGGCTCCGGCAGGGATGGTGGCGAACCCTGCTGTACTCTTTCACCACAACTTTCTCTCACTCTTACTTCCTGTTTCTGTTGTACATGTAATTCAAAGGGCCAAC
>NC_068987.1:101626584-101629616 GCF_001194135.2 Octopus bimaculoides
GCTCAGCCATTTGCACGTTAATTTCACGAGCAGGCTGTTCCGTTGATCGGATCAACTGGAACCCTCGTCGTCGTAAGCGACGGAGTGCCAACAACAACAACAATCTGCCTACAAGATAGTGTATATTGTTTTACACACACATACACACACGCACATTCACGTATACACATATCTATGTGTGTGTGTCTGTGTGTGTGTGTACACCCACATATATATACTTCTTACTAATATTCTTACTAGGCTTACTGCATATATCAGTATTGGGTTGAATGTATAACCCACATGGTGTGTAGTGAGTATATCTTTATATATCCACACATGTATGTATATATAAAAAACAGTCACATATGTATCCATGTATACCATAGACATAAATACATTTCTTATATACATTCTTACTATTATAGAACCAGGAAAGAAATGCGATGATAAAGTAAAATATGTATACGTATATCTATTTTTATATACAAAAATGCACGTTTTATGAACCTGCTATTTCTAAAGATAGAAATAAAAGGAAGATGAACGATAAGAATATAAATTCATACAACTATTTGTATATGCATATATATACACTATTTATATACATTTTGCTTATGTAAAAAAAAAAAAGAAGCAGAAATAGTACAATAAGATAACGTTTAATAGAATAAAATATTATATACAAGCATGAGTAAAATAGAACATATTCAAAGATATCTATTTAGATATACACTACTAACAAATATTCTTAGGCTAGGTCGAACCCATATGCAAGGTAGTGTATGTGGTTTGATATATACCTATATACACAAACGCCTATGATCTTTTTACATACATTTAATTACATTTAAAAACATGAGATGAATACATATAATATGACAAAGAAAAATGAATGCAGATTCAATCATCAATTATTAATGGTTTTTACAAAAAGTGACGATGAGCCTTTTAGCTTGTGGTTGCTTCTATTAGCTGTTTCGGAGTACCTATTCACAAGTATATCTGTACACATTAAACTGCATAACACTTCCTGAGAACAAAGATTGCAAAATATTAAGATGTCCGGATATTTATGTTGTATTACAACTTTCTTTCCTTAAGTTTCCAGAACAGGTCAGCGAATGATGTGCAGTGTGCTCCCGATATCGATGTTTGAAGCAATCAGTGGTCACACCTGTATATACAAATGCATCTGCTGGCAGGCACCCCAACTATACATTTCTATATTACGTTCTTAGGAAGGCATTCATTTCCCAGCGGAAATGCATTCCTTTCCTTACAACTACAAATCTTTACGACAGTTTACTAAGCGGTCGCAACTACTGTTTCTTCTATTTCTAATATTTTCTTTATTGTTTCTGTAGTTATTATTAGTGCTCTTGAAAAACCCTTCATTACACACACACACACACACACACACACACACACACACACACACGCACACGCACACGCACACGCACACATTCACACACAAACACACACATATATACACACACACATACACACACACTAGTGGGTTATCTGGTACTACTACAATCGTTTCATTAAAAGTCTTTATTTTGACGTAAATATGACACACTCAGGTATGTGGTGTGCACAATATTCATAATATGTAATACCTTACACCAGTCACAGCTCTTCTGGCTTACCAAAGATACAAGTGAGCATTTACATGCTGAATATGATGTATTGCGTGTCAACATCTCACTGCTCGCATGTAAACATCATACAGTGAAGTACGTAGCAACCTCGCTGGTATATTTAGTTAGCCTGAGGAACTGAGAACCGCATAACGTATTACCTATTCCTATAGAGGCTGTGCATACGGCGCCCCTGAGTGTACCTTGTTTTTTATCACAATAAAGATCCTTAATGAGATGATTGTAACAGTACCACACTTAAGGTTTCAGATTGTCAAATTTTTGAATACTGTTGGAGTTTCAGATTGTACGTAACTTAATCGATGCATTCCATACCATACTTAAGGTTCCATTAATCTTTGAATACTATTGAAGTTTAAGGTTGCCAAAAAATAGAGTACGTCACTTAATCAATGCATTCTGTGCTAGGAAATGGAACTGTCTGACTTGAGTCGTTCTCTCTAACCGTTAATTTTGCTGTCTTTCACTTTGGAATGCCCAGATCTTTCATGAGTCCCCTTTTCTTCAAATCTGTCTATCAAGCTCTTTATCCGTCTGTCTGTCTCCCCCACAAACACACACCGGCTGAAGCTGTATGGTGTTACGTAAGGTTTGGGTTCCAATGAGCCTTGAGAATGCGTCATGGTGTGTTGTAATAAAATGCTCCTCCATCCAAGGGAATGTTGCTTTATAATACCTTACGCTGCTGTATTAAGCAACTGGGAAGCAGAAATTTAAGTAAAACCATACAACTTCAGCCGAATTGATTTAATTTCACTATCCTCTACTCTCTATTTTGAATACTTTTTCTCTTGTATGTTAGAAGTGAAGAATACACCCACACTCCACAAACATTCACACATAGACATACATACAAGAATAAATACACACTCATACAAATATTATACATATAAATGTGCGTGTGTGTGCGTGTGCATGTGTGTCTCTGTATGTGTGTGTGTCTGTAACATGTGCGTATAGAATCATAAAATAGGAACAAGTCTGAAGGCAATTGGTTTGTTAAAAGACCGGGGCAATAAAGTTTTCACCTATTATTTTCCGTGTCATTACATGTCAACTAACCCCTGGGTCCTTTTTAAATCTGACCCCTAAATTACAGTCACCCCTGCTGGCGCGCAAGTCTTTAAGATATTCTAATCTACCTGTTCCATAGTGCATTCAATTTTAACGTGTACATGTCAATGTAATGCCCACGGTGTGTGGGTCAGTGTATGTATACACACATGCATACATATATGTGTGTGTGTACACATAGGTATATAATGTATGTCTGTATATATATATGTGTGTGTGTAGTGTGTGTATATGTATGCGTATGCATGTATACATATATACATATGTCTATATTTACATGTATATATATATATATATATATATATATATATATAT
>NC_068987.1:101630327-101634184 GCF_001194135.2 Octopus bimaculoides
CACCACCACCACCACCACCACCACCACCACCACCACTATGCCCATCATCACAAATACCACGACCACTATTTCAACTCTTCCAAACCATCACCATAGCTACCACAAACGTCCACATCACCTAAGCCATCGCTACCATTTCCAATGCTACCAGGAGCATCAACAGCAGCACCATTCATTACCACTAGCATATACACCATCACTACCTCCTATACGAAGATAAAGCATAAACCACCACCGACGCCGCCACCGCCACCGCTACCACCGCTATTACCTCCACTGCCACCTCCGGTGCTACAACCACCACCACAACTACCACCACCACCAGCATAAACATCTACTACAATTTCTACCATCACCATCAACAGAACTACCATCAATTCCAACAGAACCACCATGTTGACCGTTACACCACCGCCGTCATCATCATCAACAACTACTACAGCAATAGCAATATCAAAACTATCACCATCTCCACCACCACCTCTGCCGCCTCCAAGACCATTACGCATCAGCACCTCTAGCTCCACCACTACCGTCACCACAGAGCTAAACAGCGTATACTAATAAGGTTGTCTTTACCAGCGTGCCCAGCCTGCTTGTGATAGCAGTGAATTTTGTCTCGTATTATAACCTCCGTTCTTACAAGAAAGAAACGGAATGGTCACGGCTGGAACTCCTTTGATTTGAGCTCTAATCAATTAATGATGATACAGACTTAAGTAAAATTAACAGCAATAACAACAGCAGCGAAAATGTCTACAATACTCTGTTCCCGACAAATTTCGTTCCATTTATCTCTAGGCAAGATTATGGCTTTAAATTTAAGCTCACTGTATACCACGACCACCATTAACTCAGAGATAAGAGTTTAAACTTTTGCTAAAATAAAACAACCGACAATGAGTAAATCTAAAATTTATGTTGTGCAACCTGATTATTTTAAGTTCAAAGAAGGGGTACTGGAGTGGCATGTCCTTAGAGTGTCGTCGGTATTTTCCCCGCTTCTTTGTGCTCTTAGTGCAAATCCTGCCGATGCCATCTTCGGTACTCATTCCTCTGAGGTTGATGAGCTACTTATCAAGTGCTGTGGTCGATATCATCAGTCGATCACCTCCCATCAAGGTTTTAGGCATTGCTCCTTTGTAAGCAACATTTATGTTGTTGGCACTCCGTCGCTTACGACGTCGAGGGTTCCAGTTGATCCGATCAACGGAACAGCCTGCTCGTGAAATTAACGTGCAAGTGGCTGAGCACTCCACAGACACGTGTACCCTTAACGTAGTTCTCGGGGAAATTCAGCGTGACACAGTGTGACAAGGCTGATCTTTTGAATTACAGGCACAACAGAAACAGAAAGTAAGAGTGAGAGAAAGTTGTGGTGAAAGAGTACAGCAGGGTTCGCAACCATCCCCTGCCGGAGCTTCATGGAGCTTTAGGTGTTTTCGCTCAATAAACACTCACAACGCCCGGTCTGGGAATCGAAACCGCGATTCTATGACGGCGGGTCCGCTGCCCTAACCACTGGGCCATTGCATCTCCACAAGCAACATTTATATATAAGTGCAAAAAAAATAAATTACAAAGCAAAACAAATAACTCATAACGTTATTTCACTCATTTATGAACAACTGACGAACATATTCCAGATCCAAACACACTCTTCTGAATTAGATAATTCCATTTTTAACACAGTAATTGAGAAGTACACAATAGAGATCTTTAAATCTATAGTTGAATAATCAGAAATTATTTTCTCATAAAATTGCCCGAATTCAAATTTTCTCAATTTCAGTTTTCCGAAAAATTACAATTCCGAATAAGTAAATTTAACTTAGTGGGTGAAATTTATCTCTTAACGAGTAAATTTGCTCCAGTTTGGGAATCCCAATTTATTCTGTCTGAATTCTAGTTGCGATTACAATATATACTTAGTAATGGAACGTATTTCAGTCATGTATTGCAGATGAGCCCTGGCAGATGAGCCCTGGCAGATGAGAATGATAAAACACACAATTGCTATGTAATCAGGAGCATATCTACAATCGCAGTCTGTTATTCTTTATAGGATCTATGACATTTACAGTTTGTATGACTATGTGGTTTGTAGACCTACTAGAAAAAAAGAAGTAAACTAGAACACATCGACTTAAATATCAAATTGGAGAATATAAACCCCGATATAGAAACAGACTAGATAGATAGCTCTAAATCTTCTTTGATTATAAGTGTTCTTAATGTGAGGCTCAAATAAAAACAATACCTCCATATAAACACTCGTACATATAAGGTGGCTGCAACTCGATTTCGAGTAATGATTGTTCACTTGAATGTAAGCAGCACAAATGTGGCTTTTCAGGCTTTCTGACTACTTCTATTCGGTATTGTTTAATTTGTGCCGCAAGGTATACAACAAAAACCACCATCCTTACCGAACAAGCGGGATTGGGTTTTTCTTTTAGCCGCCGACGGCTTGATCATGCAGTGGATTACATTGAGTAACATGTTACCAGTAGCACTAAATAGTCACCTGATATGCCATGATGAGTAACGAAGGTGGATTTGTTGCACTTCCTGAAAAACGTAAAACAGAACCTGTCAAAAGATGGCTGAACTACAGCAAATTTTTACGGATATATTTGTATATTTAAGTAAAAAGTTGTATGTTAAATGATCACGTATTTCTTCACAATTACTTTTAGAATTTTACCCATCAGATATTCCTTGTGATGCTTTTCATCTTGTTTATTCTAATTCAACTCGAATATCTGCTTCACCATTGATTTCTGGTTTTATGTAGCCGACATAGTGTATGTTACATTAAAAGCCAGCAGAAATTAAGTTTGGACACAGATAGCATCGGTCTATTTAATCTGTTTTCTTTGCTTCTTTTAATATTCCATTTCCCTAAGGCTGTTGCGAGCTGTGTGAATAGACTGCCCGTCAGACAAATTGTCTAGCGATATTCCTTCCGTCTCATTACTTTCGGAATTCAAATTCTACCGATATCGATATTGGATATTGCCTTCCATCATAAAAAAAAAGTACCAGTTAAAAACTAGGGTCGACGTCATCGATTAACGCTCTCCTTAAAACTTATGGACTTGTGCCAAAATTTAAAACTAATATTGTGCTTTCCCTTCAGGCAAATTTACCCTTCTATTTTCAGTAACAAATCTCATCGATTAATTTCCGCAATCGTAACAATTTCGTTTTATTTTTTTCTTATTCTCCAGCTCTATTTCTTTTCATTATCTGTAGACAAGTAATGCCTTTTATTCCTATGCTGTTACTTTCTTATACTTGCACACACACAACAGTCATTTCTGGCACCAACAATGGAATCCACACTACTCAACCTAGTTTATTTTTCCTTTTACATATCAAACAACTTATATGTTTTACATATATCTCTACTCCAAAGGTTTCAGACCGCGTGACATAACAGCACACAAACACGCACAGACACACAAACACGCCCCCAAACACAGACACCTCAGGCGCTTGCCTTTCTGTTTGAGAAAGACAATGTATTTATGTGTGGATGTGTGTGCGCGTGTGTGCACGCTTGTGTGTATGCAGACGTGTGGGTATATGTAATGTATGTGCCTGAGCAAACGGTGAATTTCAGAATATAAATTATGTAAGCCTGCATCGCATTTATCTTCGCGACTTGTTGTAAACTTAATTATCTATGTACACTGTATGCAATATACATACATGCATACAGATATAGGAATGTATATCAACAATATATATATACATTCTCTACTTCTGTTGGGTCGTATAGTTGAGTCTGTCTCGACACTTGACAGTTGCGGGAAAATTAATACTCACGTACATAGATGTAAGCATGTTTG
>NC_068987.1:101634463-101635052 GCF_001194135.2 Octopus bimaculoides
ATATATATATATATATATACACACTTACATGCTTACATATAATTCTACATATATATTTAGGTACACATACGCGTGCATACTTACGCAAGCAGTTATACACACACACATATAAGTATGAAGCTATGTGTACAAAATATAATTTGTTTTGAGGGTCTTGTACTTCGTACTAGATCCCTCACCCGCTCGACTCTTGCTAAATTTACATAATGTCTGTCACTAGAGTATTTGCGCTTTTGTGTGTATGTGTGTGTATGTGTGTCTGAGTGCGCTTCTTTGCGTGTGCATGTGTGTGAGTGTATAAATGCCTATTTGCCAGTGTAAATATGCATACGCTGTGCGAGTGCACGTGTGTGTGTGCGCGCACCCGTATTTTTGTATGTATGTGTTTGCACTTATGTGTATGTATTGGTGTTTAGACTGGAGTAAATAGCTTATTCTGAATAGATTGCTAGAGAAGAGAACGGCAATGGTGGTGGTGTTGGTGGTGGTGGGGTTGAATGGAAGAGTAATATGAATGTGTGTGGAATTGTCTACAAAAGGGGAGGGAATGCATATCTGAGTAAGAAATAAGAAAGATGGTAGTATATAT
>NC_068987.1:101635062-101639521 GCF_001194135.2 Octopus bimaculoides
TATATATATATGCAAAATGAGCAAGAAAAATATGAATGGTAAAGAATGATGACAGTTGTTCTATAAAGAGAGCAAAATAGAATATCAAGAAAATATGGAAACATGGAACTATCTGGTTAAGGACTTGATTTTGTGGTTTTGGTGTTTTCGGTTCGATGTCTGTGCCTTAGATACGGTTAATCAAAGTTTAATCTAGAAACTTTGACAGAAATTAAGTGCTCGGACATCTGTCGTTTTTACCTACACGCATGCATACACATATCCATACATCTGTGCGTACGTAAATACATACATAGAAACGTGTGTGCGTGTGAGTGTGTGTGTGTGTGTGTGTGTGTGTGTGTTTGTTTATGTGTTTAAAAGATTTGGCAGAGTCGTAATCTAGTACGTGCTTCACGTGGTGATTGCTAGCCACAAAGTTTATTGTGTGTGTGTTTACACACATACATACACAGAGGCAGGCACATAAATGGCGAAACAATGTAGAAAGGATAGTACTCGAATATCAATGTAGAATATGTCCGACGAACGGGAACATACATATATATATATATATGTGTGTGCGTGCGCGCGCGTATGTATGTGTGTGTATATATGTGTAGATAAATAAATAGATAGGTAAATACATACATACATGCATACATATATAAAATATTCATTATTAATTAGCGAACTTTCTTTAATGTGTTATTTAATGCCTCATTTAAACAATGCAACGAGAGCGATACACTCGCATATCTATGAAAAACACAACTATCTTCAAATAAAGTTTACTTAAAGTGTCTACAGCAAAAAAAATAAACATATGAATATAAATGGAAGAAAAGAAAATGTTTTATCAAGAGGATTATGTATTGGGTAGAAAATTTACTTTGAAATAAAGAAAATATGAAGAAAATAAACTCACCTGAGAATACAGCGAAAAATAAATACGGTGACTAAACAGTAAATACGAGGCTCTTTACAATTTATTGCAACAGTTAGAAGTTGATTTATTTCTCCTGACGAAACGTATCAAGTTTGAAAAAATTTTAACTCTTTTAATGATGAGTGTAAGAATACGATTAAAAGATGTTAATAATAAGCGACAGCGTTTTCGCTAATTCAGATACAAAAATATGAATAAATGAAGTTATAACATTCTCCGAGATCTACAAACAGAAAATCGGGTTTTATCTGTTTCGATGACTGATTTTTATAAAGACCAAACTGTATCGTTTAAAACGACCTTAAACCTATTGTTAAACGAGTTACTCCTGGAACGGACGTAGGTGATATGCCAGAGACACTTGTAACTCACACTTCACTATTAAACCGAAAGTTTCCAAACACTTTTTAATTAATCTTAGTAACCATTTTAAAATAATTCATCTAACAACAGTAAGTGCATATAAGTTCTCATTCCCCAAATAAAGCTTAGAACATAGTTACTATTTCAGAATAATTCAAATGATTAATTAGACTAGTTAAAAGGTGTTTCATTTGAAACTGGTGACTGAAAAATCGAGCCCAAATTTTCTAATCATTACAAAAACACTTATCAATTGTATTCATGTTCATCATTCTAGGTTTTTGCTTTAGTATATTCAATAAAATAGTAAATGTGGCGAGGAATGATTTGAGATTAAGCAGAAAATCTAATCTACTATTATAAACTTAAAAAAAGGATGGATGATTAAACTGAATTTTCTGCATGCCTCTAATAGATATTGATCTCAAATTGTAAGACAAGGCCAGCAATTTCGGGGAGAGGTTAAGTTGATCACGTCGGCTCCAGTGCTCAACTGATACTTATTTTATCAACCCCGAAATGATGAAAGGCATAATCGGCCTCACTGGAAGAACGTTAAGTCGGACGAAATGCTGCTAAGCATTTTTCCCGGCGAGTTAATGATTCTGTCAGTTTGCTGCTTTACATCTACCAAATACTGAAAATTACTTTTATTCTTTAAGAAGGGATCTACAGCTGACTATAACCAATTTATTTTACGATAACTTACTGTACGATAATAAGTTACTAAATATATATTTCGAAGCTATATATTTTAGATATCGCTACTATTGATAAGCCGCAACCTAATTATTCAAGTATTGTAAAACTATAATATGGTCTATCGTAATGAAATAGCCTTTTGCAATGAAATATCGTTTCTTATAAGGAAAAGCTACTGTAATAGTTTAGAGTATGTTATAAATATTTTTTTACACCAAGATTTAGGTATATTAATTATAGAGTGGTAGGGTTCATAACAGAAAAATCTACTTATATATGTTCAGTGCAAGCCAGCCATTTCTTTATGGTAAGGTTCCAAAATGTTATACTTACTTCCATGAAAATATATGTTCATTTGTGCAATTTAATGAGAACACTGATAACAGAGAAGTTTAGAAACATCTTACAGTCATGATTTTATCTTCGATATGCTTCATTTAAAGGAATATTCCAGTTGCAAATTGTTTCCTAGCTTCCCTCTTGTATTAAGTAAGGTAGAAATTCCCTATTCGCATATATGTTGCTGCAAAGAAAAGAAGCACCGTCATTGTTTCATTTCCAACAATTGGTTTTTCCTTCTTCACATTCAAACACAATGTTCTGATATTCGACATTTTTATTGAAATTATAACTGTCACATCATTCAATAAACACTTTTTGAAATTTATTAATGTTGACAATTTCCCCATGCAAATCGTTAATGTCAGCACTAAATGGAAGTGGCATCCAAATGTATTTTTCAGCACTTCTTTTAAGATATGGGGATTTAGTTTTGTTATTAATTTTGCCAGATGGTTCAAGATATTTTGTACGTCATTAAAATTATTATCCGTAATCTTTTCTTCAGTAAATTGAATGCTAGAAAAGATGATGTGTTTTTTTTTTTTTGTTCTTGATCCACTTTCCGTTTCCACAGTATGCGTTTTTTCTTCAATGTATTATTTCCCCAATGAAACCAGTAACTTTTTTTTCAAGATTGCCTTGTAGAGAAATATTTAAGACAATCAATTCAGAAAAAAATATATCGGAAGATAATCTAGTTAGAATCTTAAATTCTGGAAGCTAAAAGATGATTTTTTTAACCGATAAAATATTTCTACTTCATTCCGTTGAGACATGACTCATTGCATAACTTTCCTGCAAGATAATCATCTGATCACTGAGTGTTCATATTCAGATCCGATTGAAGAAAAGTCAGTTACTCAGAAATATACAAATTTTATAAATTTTGCGATTTAACATTAAACCTGATTTAAATGATATATATGTTAAAGTTACGCTTTCTCTCTGAAAAAAGAAAAAAAATCCCTTAAGAAAAATAAAAATAAAAAAAATAAAACGAGGATTAATTCCCCTTACCTTTACGATAAATCGACATGCTCTAAACATTACAGGGGTACGGTTGTTGCGTGTCCTGATATGTTCATTCCAGTTTTATTTATATTTATTGTTAAAAGGAATTTCCATTTATTAAAACGGAAAAGGCTTTGCAGAATAAATAGTTCATTTATTTTCTATAATCTGTCAGATATCGGACATAAATCGTAAATTGGACGTCTATACTTAAAGCAACTAGGCCCACATTAATTCAATGCAGATGTCAAATGTTACTGTAGAACTCACGAAATATCACCTGTATTGTATCGTCTGATAACAGAATATACTGTAAATCCTTAGCAAAATAATCTCCTCTTGAAACGGACAATTCCGATTGCTTAATATTTTATCATGCCCTCTAAATTTATATGAGTATTCGGTGATTTCATTACCTCAAGAAGAATGATCTGGTGCCAATACATTATTCTTTTTAGCCAAGAAAATATAGCACTACTGCTTCAACGATCTCATTGTAATCCTGATTTCTTTTTAAATACATACTATTCTTTCATTACAAATGCCTTAAGTGTATATTAAGCTTTCTGTTCTTTAAAACTTCCTTAAAAAGTCCGCAATGTATCACATTATAGTTTGATGGTCTAAAGATTTTTTAACATTATGGGTGCAGTATTTGATAATTCAAATCTTATAGCATAACGTAAACAAATTTAAAGTGGTCAAAAATGTTCAAAACTTGAGAAAACCCTCTGTATATCGTCCAATTTCGGTTTGGTTATTAATTAAGTGCAACAATGATGCCACATTAATTTTACGTCAATAAGCTAAGACAATTGTTAAAAATACTGAAGAAAACTAGCTTTATATATTTATCTGGTTACGAGAAAAGTCACTGGTGGAACATGGTAATGAAACAAAATGGATTTTCACATTCACAGATATTTCCTTTTTATTATTTTATAATGTTTTCCTTTCAGAATATAATTTTAAAGGAATGGAATAGAATATGAACCTTAATCTATATATCTCTGTATCTATCTATCTATCTATCTATCTATCTATCTATATTTCCACGTCATTCTCTCTCTCACACACACACACACACACACACACACACACACACACATACAC
>NC_068987.1:101639531-101648030 GCF_001194135.2 Octopus bimaculoides
ATATATATATGCACACTCACGTATACATACATACAGACAGACAGACACATGTACGCAAACACACACACACAAGCACACACACACGCACACACACACATATATGTATTATTTAGTCCCAAAATTTGTAAGACAACATTTTCATAGCTATACTAGCTGTTACAGGGAAGTTTTTGAACTATAATTTCTTATTTTTATGGAAAATGAAATATTACACACGTTTTTAATATTTATGAATTTCTTTCAGGGACCCAAACGTAAGTAGTTATATACGACATTAATACTGTAAAAAGGGGAAAAAACAAACAACAATACTTTCACTTCTGAAAAATACAAATTTCACAAATTCTTACATAGACCACCGAAAAACAATTGTCTATCCGACTTCGAATCACGGCAGGAATTTAAAAGCCTTGTAATCTTTGCACCACGGAGATATATAAAATTTATCTTCCAGCTCCATGTAATTAGTCTATTCTCGGAATTACTCTTGTTCTACAAAACTTCATATGCAATAAGGCTTTCATAACTGTAAAGAATTTTCAATCTATTATTAGCCAATAAATAATCATTTATTGAATAATCATCCACACTCTCGTCTAGCTATATTAGTACGTTTCGTCTAACCCTTAAACTATGTTATCTTATTGATTGATATCACTGCCGACATCAATTTTATTGTCACGGACAGCAACTGTAAATTTCTACTAGAAGCAACCGTTTATTCTTCGTTATAGCCTTCCTTCAATGAAACAGTAATAAGGAGAGAAATTATACAATAGTAACAAGTAAACCCAGAAGATAAGATCTGGGAAAGTTTCCTATTCTAAAATAAATATGCAATTGTTTAAAAGCAGACAAATTATTATCCTCTATTCATTAAATTTATCTAATTACTGCATGTGAATCTTTCAAATTCTCATTACAGGCATCAATTTATTAAGCTTTCATTGAGCTTTTATATATATATATATATATATATATATATATATATGTATGTATGTATGTATGTATGTATGTATGTATGTATATATATATATATGTGTGTGTTTGTGTGTGTGTGTGTGTGTGTGTGTGTGTGTGTATGCATGAATATATAAGTATATATGCGTATATTTTATTCTTTTAATCATTTTTGTTTCAGTCATTTGACTGCGGTCATGCTGGAGTATCGCTTTTAGTCGATCAAATCGATCCCAAGGCTTATTATTTGTAAGCCTAGTACTTATTTTATCGGTTCTTTTGCCGAACCACTATGTTACGGGGACGTAAACACGCCAGCATCTGTTGTCAAGCGATGTTGGGAGGGCAAACACAAACACATAAACACACACAGACACATACGCATGCACATACATATATATATATATATATATATATATTATAATGTTAGGGAATTACAAAAATAATCATAGCGATGGGGGAATATGTCCAGAATAGGATAAACAAAAACTTGCAACTATAAGAACATAAGGTAACGAAAAATACACAAACGAAATGATATTTTTCTGTAAAGAATTGTGTAGAAATATTGAGTCAATGTATAAGGGCAAAAAGGTCCACAATATAGAGGAACATTTTGTAGTGAATTTAACTGATCTTAGTAGTTTGGTTGGTACTCACTTTATTGACATCGGGAGTACAAATTCCAAGATCTACGGTGTCGAGATTTGAATTAAAATTTTAAAAACAAAGATGGAATTAAGATTTCAAGTAATATCTCATTTTACGAGGACCTGCTTTACAAGACTACAGGTTAACGAGTTTTATTTTATAATAAATATAAAAAGGTTAAACAGCCATTTTGCGTGTGTGTCAACGTCGCAACATTTGGCAACACTTGTTGCTTCATGTCTACTCAACGACGAAACAAAATGACGTCATCAAATTTCTTTGCTGCTATGGGAAATTATCTCTCTGTTTTACGAGTTTTCACTTTACGAAACAAATTAATAAGTATATCGAAGCATTACTGTACATAATTTGTCTATTGATTCTACTATCCTATTCTCCAAACGTCTAGTATATGCTGATTAGCACACCTTTTCATACACGATAAATTCGGCCAGATTTGATTTGAGAAAGTAACAAAATGACACAGGATTCTTTCCAATAGTTTTCATATTTTTTTTCAGCTGTAAGTACAAGATCAGCAAATTTAATGATATGATAGTTGGTTACATAAACCTCGTTATCTAATTGATGCTTTGCTTCATCGGTCATGAAATGATAACAGGTACAACTGACCTTGGCAAGATTTGAACTAAGGGCGTAAAAACCGAAAAGAGCGAAAATAAATACATCAAGACGATTTTTAGAGCGATCTAACAATTCTGCAGGCTTTATGTCCGTCTTAATTTTCTGTTTTAGACAAAAACAAAAATATGTAGCGGAGAGATGTTAATCGATAACATCAACAGATAAACTTCACTTGTACTTTATTTCATCAACGTGTACAGAATAGAAAGCGAAGTCTACACCGTCGGGTTTTGAACTCAGAAAAAAAGATCCACAATTAAGTATACCACAAGTAATTATGTCCGATGCTGTATTGATTTTACCAATAAAGAGTCGACTCCCACCTATTTTGATAAAGAATAAAGATATCTAACTTTGTTAGAAATCCACAAAATTTTGTGCGAAATGGTATAGACAGTTCATAAAAATAATAACGAGATAAACAACAAAACCAACGATAACAACATGCAGATTTGTATAGATATATTCATAGTAATGATAATATCGTGGGTGATAATATAAAGAACAATAAGAAGTATATTAATGAAAAACATATACGTAAATGACATCATATATATGTGTTTGTATGTGAGTATGCGTTTCTTAGAATATGTGTGTGAAGGTATATATGTATGTTTTGTATGTATGTATGTATGTATGTATGTATGTATGCATGCACACAAGCAGATAATGGAAAAGATATAGAATAAGTCAAAAATACATGAAACAAAGATAAAGAATTCGGCCAAGAAATCTTATAAATTTAGTAAAATGTTATGGTTTCTTTCCCTTTCGCAATAAATAACGATTACCGATAGCCGGAAATAATAAAATGTTAGCATACAACCATACACATATACACAGGCCCAGAAAATACATGCATACAAATACACACACGCGTGTGCGCGCGTACATACAAACACACACGCATACAAACACACACACTCGCACACATACATGTATATATATATATATATGTGTGTGTGTGTATCTATATATGCAGGCATACATGAATATATAGATGTTTGTATATGTATGTATATGTATGTATGTATATATATACATATATATATATATATATATATATATATATATATATATATACGTGCATATAAGTAATATATATATATGCATGCGAATATTTGTATGCATGCACCCGTTCACGCATGTGCATACACACACATACACACATACACGCACTCACACACACACGCCCACATATGCGCACGCACACACACGCACACACACGCGCACGCACACACACAGTCACA
This sequence comes from Octopus bimaculoides, assembly GCF_001194135.2. Taxonomy (NCBI): domain Eukaryota; kingdom Metazoa; phylum Mollusca; class Cephalopoda; order Octopoda; family Octopodidae; genus Octopus; species Octopus bimaculoides. The sequence goes on from NC_068987.1 coordinate 101,643,038, forward strand.
TATTTACATATTCCTGTGTGGGTGTTTGTCTGTGCTCGTATGTGTGACTGCATACGTATACGGTGTTGCATGAAATGTAGCCTCGTGTGTATGGAACGCTATGTAGTATCGTTAAAGTTTTGCATTGACATTTATGGACGTTCTTTTCTCATATGCCAAAAGTGGTTATATATATACATCTGTATGCATGTGCGCGTATACACAAACGCGTCGCTCCCATTCGCATATATATATATATATATATATATATATATATATATATGTATATATATATATGTATATATATATATATATATACAGGGTACGGTGATTATATTCTCGTCTAAATTACGCAAAGATAGAAAATAACACTTGACATCTCATTTTAGCATGTATTTACCAAAATTGCATAAAAATATCTTGACATACTAAAGAGTAAATTTATTCAATAAAATCACCATTGGCTTCAACCACGACTTCGAGATGATTTCGGAATCTCTTGCAACTCTTCTGGGCGGTCTTCTTGTTGACGTTGTTCAGTGCTGTGGCAGCATAATCCTTGCTTTCATTTCATCTTTGTTTTTACAAGGAGTTTTGTTGATCTCTCGCTCACCTTTGTCCCATGCATAATAACCAAGCAGGCTACAGTCTAGGGAGTTATGTGGCCAGATGCTAGGGGTGGTGCGGTCTCAGAAATTGTCTGGCAAGCATGACTGGATTTTCCTGATTGCCTGACATGGTGCAGAGTTCTGTTGCTAGACATAAAGTCTTCCAGCAGCCAGCGTCTTGACCCAAGGCAGCACTACTTCCTCCAGGCACTTGATGAAGGCCTTCGTGTTGAGTCTGAGGCCGTGTGACAAGAGGAATGGAAGTGATCACTCCAAACACCATAATGTTTACTGGATGTTTGATTATTACCACTCTCGGTACATGCTTTGGGGACACAGCAAACCCCCAGTTCTTCTATATGTTCATCATCTGTTCGTATTGATGCTTTTGGTGCAAATACCACGCAGTACAGCATCTCATTTCCAAATTTCTGGCAGATTTAATTGTGTCATGGTGCTGTTTTTCTCAGAGACGGTGCCCTGCTGACCCTAGCACACTGTGTAGTTGACAAAATCAAAAGCAAACAATGCGCATATGCGAAATTAAAATTTACCCCTCGCACCCAATTCATATATGAGCGTGTGTGTGTATACACACACACACACACACACACACACACACACACATATATATATATATATATATATATTTATATATATATATATATATATATATATATACAGAGAGAGAGAGAGAGAGAGAGGGGGGAGGGAGGGAGAATGCCTGTAAGCACATGAGACCCACTCTAGTGCTGCGCTAATACTTCCTTTCAACTAATCTCAAATAACTCGGATCTAATTGAATCATTTGAGCAATAGAGATCAGCGTCAACTACCCACATACGTTTAATAAGCGCTTCCGATTATTGTTCTAATGTTTTCAAGCTATAAACTATCGAGATTTGATATTTGACTTAATATATTATTTCAAGTTTGAATTATATTATTCTTCGACATTTGTAAGGTTTGGAACAAAGTAAACTGTAATATAAACCAAAGGTAATCTACGTTATTTGCTGTTTCATCTTCCAGTTCTTCTCTCGTGTTTAATATGAATTCATTTATGCTTCGCTTATATTATAAACTCTATTTTCTGTTGTTTTACCTTACATCTATGTACGTAATATATATCGATAATTTATCCCTAAACCGTAAATTATTTTTGATTTGCCGAATAATCCGTCGTTGTTCCGTCGACTAAAATATTGTCGTCGTCATCATCATCACCATCGTCATCATCATCTTCATCATCATCAGCCGCAGCAGCAGCAGCAGCAGAAGCAGCAAGATTAGCGCCAGTTGTAGTAGTGGTAATTATGATAATAGTAATAACAACGGCAACAGCTATAAAGGCAACAAGAACAAGAACAGCAACAACAACAACAATAGTAATAATAATAATAATAATAATAATAATAATAATAATAATAATAATAATAATATTAGCAACGGCCCTAGCTGTGAGTTGTCTTCTTGAGCAAGACACTTTATTTCACATTGCTCCAGTTCACTCAGCTGTAGAAATGAGTTGCAGCTTCGCTGGTGCCAAGCTGTATCGGCCCCTTTGTCTTTCCCTTGGATAACATCAGTAGCATGGAGAGGGAAGGCTGGTATGCATGGACGACTGCTGGTCTTCCGTAAACAACCTTGCCCGTAGTTGTGCTTTGGAGGGTAACATTTTCGGTGCAATCCCATGGTCGCTCATGACCGAAGTGGGGGGTCACCCAATAATAATAATAATAATAATAAAAATAATGATAATAATAATGATGCTTTCTACTACAGACACAAGGCTTGAAATTTGAAGAGAGGGGACTAGTCGATTACATCGACCGCAGTGGTTCACTGGTACTTAATTTATCGACCCCGAAAGGATGAAATTCAAAGTTAATCTCGGTGGAATTTGAACTCAGAACATGGCGACGGACGAAACGCTGCTAACCATTTTGCCCGGCGTGATAACGATTTTGCCAGGTCGCTGCCTTAATATATATCATATACTTTCAGGAGTTTCATTTTCTTGTTATATTTGAATTTTTAAGTCTTACTGTATATCGTGTTTTCGAATAGTTTTTGCCAAATATTTAATGCCTTCAAAGCTGGGAATTTAAAATACACTCTTCAAATGTATCGAAAATCGGTAACATGAAAGTTTGAGTATCACCCTTATAAAACTCAGGTTTAATCGATTATTATTATTATTATTATTATTATTATTATTATTATTATTATTATTATTATTATTATTTCTTCTTCTTCTTCTTCTTCTTCTTCTTCTTCTTCTTCTTCTTCTTCTTCTTCTTCTTCTTCTTCTTCTTCTTCTTCTTCTTCTTCTCCTATTATTATTATTATTATTATTATTATTATTATTATTATTATTATTATTATTATATGAAAACTCACTGCTTATTTTACTAGGTATGGTGGAAAGTGTCAGCTGTCCACAGCCAGCAGACCATGGTGACTCTTGTTTTATTGGTCATGCTTCAAGAACCCTGCCAAGAATTCTTGCATTTCCAAGCAACACTGATTTTTATAGGTGTTCTACCTTCACACTTGCACCGATCTTTTTCAGCCATGTTGATAGTTGAGTGCAGATATTTCCAAGTGCACCAATTACTATTGGCATCGCGTCTACTCTCTTCATTAACCACAACCTTCTTGTTTCCCAATTTAAATCGTCATAGTTGTTTTTCTTCTTTCAAATTAATCGGCGCATGCTATGTCGATTACCATACATAGTCTTTCTTTTTTATTCAACACAAAAGTGTCCGGTTTCCGGTACCTAGTCAGGTGATCGCACTGGATCATGGTACCCATAGTATTTTGCATTTCTTATTTTCGGTGACTCCTTCTGGAGTTTGCTCATACTACGTCTTTGCTGTTTGTAGGCTGTGATTTCCACAGAGCTCCCAGTGGATCATTCTTGCCACATTTTCATGTCGGCTTTTGTAATCACGTTGTGTCAATTTCAAGTATTCACTAACGATGTGTCATACCGTTTCACTCCTCTCACTACACATTCTGCATTTGTTGCTCTCGGCAGTGTTATCAATTCTGCACTTCATATAATTGGTCCTTAACGCTCGTTCCTGAGCCCCGCATATGAGTACTTCTGCCTCTATCTTCAGGTCACTTCCCCTCATACATAGCCACCGGTTCTCTGTATCTGTGTTGGCGTTCACATCTCTTGCAAACTAACAGTGCATTTTTTCTTTCCATGCCTTTTCTTTCTTTCTTACTCTTTTACTCTTTTACTTGTTTCAGTCTTTTGACTGTGGCCATGATGGAGCACCGCCTTTCATTTCTTGTTTAGATTTTTCTTTAATTACATAATTTTTAGTTTTGATGACGCCGCCCTTCTTCGTGGATCCACGGTCGATTTTGTCTTTCATCTTTTGGGTCGATAAATTAGGTCCCAGTTGCGTACTGGGGTCGATCTAATCGAGTGGCGCCCCTCCTCCAAAATTTCGGGCCTTGTCGATAGAGTAGAAAAGAATATACTTCTCAGCTCCCTTCTGTATCATTCCCAACGAACCAGTTACTACTCGTATTATCCTAGTATTAAGCCTCCACATTTTTGTGATTTCAATTTGCAGATCTTTATAGTGAGAAAGCTTTTCGTATTTCTTTCTTGAGATATTTTGATCTTGTGGGACAAACTTATCTATTAACATACAAGTTCCTCTGTTGTAGTTCTTGATCACAATGCCTGGTCGAATGGAGTCAATTTTTCTGTCTGTTTGTATTGGGAAGCACCAAAGGATGGTGACGCCCTCACTGTCTACTACATCCTCTGGATATTGCCTGTACCACTTATCAAGGGATTTAATTTTGTAGTATTTACAAGCATTCTGGTGGATGTACTGCTCTAGTCTTGTCATACCTTATGAGGTACTTTTTTCAGTGAGAAATGGGCAGCCAGAAATAACATGATCAATTGTCTCTGAATTTCCCGCAAACTCTGCATGAGGTGTCAGGTTCATCTTCAAGGATGTTTGCATGGTAGTTTCTGGTAGGTAAGCTCTGATCTAGTGCTGCAATAACAAAACCTTCTATTTCCCCTTTCAGGCCTGTCCCTTGTGGCCATTGCTGTATTAGATGTTGATCAATATCTGGCTTGGACAGGCGGTTATTATTATTATTATTATTATTATTATTATTATTATTATTATTATTATTATCAACATCATCATGATCATCATGATCTTCATCATTATTACTATTATCACCCGTTTTTACTTTCACACATAGACACACGCACTCACATGTCAGCATATTCATATATACAATCTATTTATCTGTCTGTCTATCTGTCTGTTTGTTTGTCTGTTTATCTATCTAGGTATCTCTCCCCATCTCTCTCTCTATGTATATATATATATATATATATATATATATATATA
>NC_068987.1:101648555-101649139 GCF_001194135.2 Octopus bimaculoides
ATATATATATATATATATATATATATATAATATATACACACCTGTCTATGTATCGATGTGTGTGTGTATTTGTGTGTGCGTGTGTATGTGTATACTCATCAATCCCGTCTATCTTTGTAAGAATTTGCCTTGCAGCCATGAGAATAAAAAAACACGAAGAAATATTTTTTCCCTGTTTATGATAGGAATTGTCCGTTGTTTTTATTTATGTAACAACAGCCATTTTCCCTAAAATGAAATAAGAGAAAAATATTAGCGTTTCTAAAACCTTAGAAAGCAGTTTGTTGCACACAGCGTGGGGCCGTCTTTTTCAGTAATATTTTAGATGTCTTCGTCTATCATATTATCTTCACAACACAAAGAAGTCAATAAATACAAATACGTATAGGAGATCAGTCCCGTGCATATCATAGATTCTATGACGTGAGAGAAATATGTTCATGCTGCTTATTAATTTATTCTTGTGATAGAATTTCTACTTTTCTCGAAGTGAAATATGTTTTATGTTCTCTGTAGATCTTGAAATATGTGACAGCCTGTTTTCCAAAATGGTTTCGAAAATTCCAATGTATCCCCAAAACAAC
>NC_068987.1:101649149-101651137 GCF_001194135.2 Octopus bimaculoides
CACACACACACACACACACACACACACACACACACACACACACACACACACACGTATTCGCAAACACATGTATGTGTGGTTGGGGGCGTTTGTATGTGTGTACATTGGCTGAAATACTCGGCGTTGTTCTAACTGATAATACAGGGAAATGTGTGAAAGTCGTACTGCAATGTATTTAAACTATAGTAAATGCTTCTAGCGAACAACTGGCAGAATATCAGTCTAAGTAACGGAAATATTATTTTTTTTTTCTATAATTTAATAAGTTTCTTTAGATTTCTGTTTTCTCCAAAAACATAAAAAGATAAAATTCACTATTTGAATGTTTTCAATACCGCTTCTTTACCTTGTTATCACTCATCCCGAAGCATAGCCCTAAATTATAAACCCTAAATTCTAAAACTTAAACTGTAAACCTTAACTTTGTTCTAAACAATTAATTCCTAACACTTCATGCCTAAACATGTTTTTTAGAATCATAATCTACTTTAAGAGAAAATTATAAGAGATCACATTTGGTTTATGCTCCCTGGGATACTAGCTCCACACCTATCAGTATTTTTTATTATTTTTTTCTTGTTACTAGAGTTAGATTCATGGCTCTCCTTTCTTTGGAATCTACCTTCTATTATTAGAAATAAGAGGAACTGAGACTCTACTGTCCTTTGCATGCCCTTTCAATTAGTGTGCAGTGCCAATAGTACTAATTTGTGTCAGTTTTTTTAAGTGTAAATCACAGGGGCCAAGTTATATATTTGTCTGCATGATTTTAATGATTTCCAATATTCTTTTTTTTTTTTTTTCACTATCCATATCATGGCTTGCTATGTTGTCGGGTCTTTATGACTACGTAGTTTCATAATTTCCTTTACAGGCATATTTATACTATTAGTTTAAATTTCTCATATCTATATAAATTAACATTTCTCCAAGTATGACATTTTCTCCGCGACATTTTAAAAAACTATTCTTGTTGTACTTGTTACCATCTCTTTTCTGCGATCCAAAGATTAAACATACAAAACAAACACAACACATATTATACAAGGCACTGCACATGAACTGTAAATTTCCATGCACCAGAAAAAAATGAATACACTAGACACGAGACTAAGCATTGGTGATTGATGAAGGTTGCATTAGTTCTTCACTAGCATTTACTTTATTGACCGAAGGCCGATCTTGATGTGATGTGAGCATGTACCGTAAAAGTCCAAAGACTTATTATCTCACTGATCTAGCAATAAGCTGTACATATAAGGACTATGAATGTGTATGTGTGCTGTGTGTGCTGTGTGTGTGTGCTGTGTGTGTGTGTGCTGTGTGTGCTGTGTGTGAAGTAAGAGTAGGAATATGGAATTTATTTTCTTCTATAACATTTGTACATTAATTGAGTTGTGTAGTTAGTTGTTTGGCTTCGAATCAGCCTTGAGGGAGCATACCAATGACGAGATAGGTTTTTATGTGACATGTTATGACATTTATGTAATTAACGAGAAAAGTAAAGAGTAAAATGAAGACACAAAAATCAGACCACACAACTTAGAGTATAGGCTATTTTGGTGTGAAAATGATTTACTATTTATGTAGTGACACATAATAATATTCGACAATGTGAAGAGTTCTCACTTTGGCTAAAAAAAAAAAAAAAGATAAGTTCAACCAACCATTGGCATATCAGTTCAAATTTTGGTTAATAGGAATTTCGAAGTTATTTCCTTTGCGGCTCTTAAGAAAAAAATATATTAACGCTAAAGGTTTTCTTCTATATATAGATAACATTGCAACTGATTCAGAAAACCCTTTTCAGCGAATTCAGTATATAATCTGCACTTAACTATATATTATTGATGCAAAAGACACCTTTGTGAGTTTACAAAAACCTTATCTATCTATCTATCTACCTATCTTAATATATATGTGTGTATGTGTGTGTATACACACACACACACATATACATTATATATATATATGTATATATATATATA
>NC_068987.1:101651341-101653132 GCF_001194135.2 Octopus bimaculoides
ACACACACACACACACACACACACACACACACACACACACACACACACACAAATGGAAATATATGAACATGTGTAGACTTGAATAAATCAGTGTAGAATCATTGTCTTATTTACTTGATAACTGAAAGGAAGCCCATAATTGTATTGCGACAGAAGTACTCGAAAAATTTATATATTGTCGTCGAATAGTTGAGCTCTACATGACCTTCTTTGATCAATAAAGCAGACTAAAATCTTTTGCGAGCCTTGTCTTAACATAGGCACTGTCCAATTGTTCAAGCCAAGAAAACCGTAAAATTACACTGTTGTGTCGACGCCCCCAAGCGAAGAAGTAGGGTCGCCCAAGACATATAAACAGAGGTAGTCTAGCCGTGGTAGAAGAACTGAGTGGAGTTGAGTGACTGTTGAGTAGCTCTTGGGTAGCAATCAAGTAGAGGTCATCCGAAGGTGCTAGATAGCAGTAGCTTGAGACATAACATACTTAAAAGCAAAACCAGTCATATTTCACAAACCTTAAAACTTTTCAAAACCATCACGGATTTAAAATCATACTCAAGGCCGTGAAGACTTAATATTTTGAACTTTATTTGTTATAGCATAAATTTGATTACACATTGAGATATGTTTAATGCCATTGCAAAATGGTGATTTATGTAGGCATCAAAATAAGTTGTTAAAATGAAACATAAATAGAAATTTCTATTCTAATATTCTCCTATTGTTGTTGGCACTCCGTCGCTTACGACGTCGAGGGTTCCAGTTGATCCGATCAACGGAACAGCCTGCTCGTGAAATTAACGTGCGAGTGGCTGAGCACTCCACAGACACGTGTACCCTTAACGTAGTTCTCGGGGATATTCAGCGTGACATAGAGTGTGACAAGGCTGACCCTTTGAATTACAAGCACAGCAGAAACAGGAAGTAAGAGTGAAAGAAAGTTGTGGTGGAAGAGTACAGCAGGGTTCGCCACCATCCCCTGCCTGAGCCTCGTGGAGTTTTAGGTGTTTTCGTTCAATAAACACTCACAACACCCGGTTTGGGAATCGAAACTGCGATCCTATGACCGCGAGTCCGCTGCCCTAACCACTGGGCCATTGCACCTCCACATTCTCCTATAAGACAGAATCAAATATAGGGTCGGACAAATACGATGCGGTATTTGTTCTAGATCTTTAAATTTTTCCTGCCGAACTCACCTTTGGCTTTCATCTTTCTTCAAACGTGAAAAATATTAGTGTCGTTTCTTTAACACTATCCCCCATCTCTCTCTCTCTCTCTCTCTCTCTCTCTCTCTCTCTCTCTCTCTCTCTCTCTCTCTCTCTCTCTCTCTCTCTCTCTCTCTTTCTATCTCTCTCTCTCTCTCTCTCAGAATCGGTTGCACTGCGTTTTGAGAAGAATATTAGAACCATATATTTATACTCTCCTACATACTCTCATTTTACTCCATGTCAGTGACCTCTGCTTTATTGCAAAGAGATACTGTGGTCAATGACGATGGAAACTCAATTCCTATTGCATCGGTGTGGCTGTTAAAATTTCTGAATAATCCACTCAGTATTGTGTTGTAATTTTTTTTTATTACATTTCGTTCACAAGAATAGATTCATTGCTACCTAGCATCCTATCCCTCTTTCTCTGCAATTCTCTCATTCTGCCATTAGCTGCAAGCTAGAATAGCTCTCGCTTATTTATTACCTGGACGCACACACGTGCACACACACACAGACACACACACGCATATGTATGTATATATATCTACGTATGTATGTATGTGTATATATATATATATAC
>NC_068987.1:101657643-101661726 GCF_001194135.2 Octopus bimaculoides
ATACATATACTCTTTTACTTATTTCAGTCATTTGACTGCGGCCATGCTGGAGCGCCGCCTTTAGTCGGGCAAATCGACCCCAGGACTTATTCTTTGTAAGCCTAGTACTTATTCTATCGGTCTCTTTTGCCGAACCGCTAAGTTACGGAAATGTAAACACACCAGCATCGGTTGTCAAGCGATGTTGGGGAGACAAACACAGACACACAAACACACACACACACATATATATAAATACATATACATATATATGAGGGGCTTGTTTCAGTTTCCGTCTACCAAATCCACTCACAAGGCTTTGGTCGGTCCGAGGCTATAGCAGAAGACACTTGCCCAAGGTGTGATGTAGTGGGACTGAACCCGGAACCATATGGTTGGTAATCAAGCTACTTATATACATATATATATATATGAAATTTTGATTTTAGTTCACCACCAAGGGCCCACGAACCAGAGGTTGGGAACCACCGCCTCACAACATTCTAGAAAACCTAATAGTTGTTATTCAGCATTTCTCCCAGTCTTTCTCCTACACTTTTTATTTCTAATATCTATATTAGGTCTTGTAGATTTTGAGGTGGTGCTGAAACTGTCTTGACATCGGGTAAGAGAAAATACAGGAGGACTAGTTAGTTACGATTCCTTTTAACACATTACCCTCTCAGAGTCACACACTTATTGCAGCAGTTCTTTTTCTAAGCTCTGTAAAAGAGTTCGGAATGTTAGGCGTCCGGGCTTTTCGCCATGCCCTTAAAATCAGGAATTTCTCAGCATCCCCTCGTATGCATATATATATATATATATATATACATACACTCTTCCTCTCTCTCTCACTCACACACACAAGCACACACACATATACACACGAGGGAATGCTGAAAATCCCTCGCTCTGGTTAAAACGACATGCAGGAGGATCAGTTAATTATGACATTGTAAACAAATTCTCCTCTCAGATCCGCACACTTATTGCAATAGCCATTCAGTTTTTCTAAGCCCTGTAAAAGAACACGGATGGCTGGGCCTTCAGCCAGGCCTTTAGTGACACTCTTAAAGCGAGGAACTTTTCAGCATCACATCGTATATGTTTATTTACTACGGTGTGTTCGAGTGAGTTTGCTCATGTGTTGCATTGCGCATGTGAGAAATCATGTGTAGTTTGTGTATATGTATGTGTGATGCATGTGAACGTGTGTGCATGTATGTATGTCAATTGACCTATTCTCGCAACTCAATATATTCTATTTTATTTTTTTGCATTTTCTCGCTATACAAAATAGTTTTAGTCTAGAAATTCCATACAGAACCGTTCATGTTCACATCAAACACATATACTCAATTGAATAGAGTATTTTGTCGAGCGAAATTCATTTCAGTTTTTACTTTCAATACCGTATTTTTCTCTCGACAAGACTGATTGGAAGAGAACAGATTAACGTAAAAAAAAAAAAGGTAAAAAAAAAAAAAGGACAAAAAGGGCAGCGAACAACTGACATTGATCTGTGCGAAGGCGAAAAATAGGTTACCGGATATAAACAGTATTGTCAGGTTAATATTGTTACATTCTATTCGTCATTTCTCGTTCGCATTCAGAAATATCGATATGATATTATAGCTCGGTCTAAACGGTGTATTTGACAAAGTTAGACCTACATATATGACGACACTGCACAATATTTCTAGCATATAATGGCTTCGATAATTTGATAATAGCAGTTATATATATATATATATATATATATATATATATATATATATACACTCACACACTGGCACGTACATACATGTATATATGTTTGCGTGTAAAGTTATAAACATACACACACACATGCATATGTTTATGTATCTCTGTATATAGCTGCATAAGAAAGAATCCTGTATGAAAGGTAGTTTATTTACTTAGTTCACTCTCTGCCGCTACTCCGAATTTTTCCTATGATTGCTCTCAACAAACCCGATGTAACCATAAAGAGAAACTTATATGTACACATACACGTACATATGCATATGTATGTAGGTAAATACATACATACAGACAGACAGAAATACACGCTTACATACATTGACTGCCGTCTCGACTAACTGCATATTTCCATTTTTCCTTTTTCTTAGACTTGTTTAGAAAAGAAAGGATCCTCAAATAAATGTTTATCAGAAAGTATGCACTTTGTGATTTTTCTGTTATAATCGCGTACACTTTTTGGTGATAAATTTTATCTATTTAAAACGTGTGTAACTCTACGCTCTACACTCTCGCTAGACATGTTAGAAATAGCTGCCATGTTTGCATCTAACTACCCCATTTTCTCGTATTTAAAGGGGTAAGATTGGTTAATGTCATAAAAGAGACATTTTGTCTGAAAATAAGAGATTGGATGATGATTCCTAAAACACTATGTATAGGTTCGTTTGCTCACTACAAAGTTAGGATATGACAGTAAAAGCAACGAATTTTTGGCACTCTTAACTGAAAAAAAAGAAGAAAGAGAAAAGAACACAGCACTAATCTTAGTGCGTCTTCTGAAGTCTGAATTTCAAATAATAGAATTCTCTCATGAATATGAACTTTAAAATATGATCATTAATAAATAAAATCAAACATGTCATCTTACAACCTATTTTATTTGAAGATACAGACCATTCACTAGTTACCCTATATTATTGTATTCGATTTATTTTATCTGAACTCATCTATAGTCAATCTTACACTACTATCAAGTATTGAATTTTGAAATATTATTTGATGTTTATGATGGTATAGAATTATACTCCCATCACGAAAAGAAGTGTGTGTTACTGTGTTGTTTTCAGTAAAGATACCTGTCGATAATTGATTTTTTTTTTTATCGATCTCACTCATTTTATATTTTTATAAAAATTTTAAAATGTAACATTTATAAAAAATAGTTATAAAAATAGTTTTGCTGCTAATGGTGATGCTGTTGTAGTTGAAGTGGTTATTGAATGTAGGTCAGCCTGTTTGAGTACATTTATGATGAAACACATTCCAACAGTGACCATCTCATTTTTGTGATGAAATGACATTAAAATCACTGCATTATTCATTCTTAAAGTTAGCTGTGTGTAATATGAGAGAAAGTACGGTCTTATTTCTTGCTGTTTGAATGACCACCTACCTGGACCCTCATTACTTCATAACAAAGAAATATGTGTGTTCTGAGATTATGTTGGGGGACTCTCCTTATCCAACAAAGATTTACAGGTTTGCACATCGCACTAACATAAAGCTACAAACCAGGGAATTCAATTGTCTTCAAGAAATAACCACCAAATCTGCCTAATTTTTTTCTTTTATTATACTGTGTTTAATAAGATAAATTGAACCTCTGAGTTTCGGACAGTCTACATTGTCTGTATTGTACAAACATTTCGATCAACTGGTTTTTATTAAAGGTATAAATCTTGTTGTTTCTTTTTCTTTACGTTTTGTACGTCCCATATAAGGAATCTTCTAATTGCGTAATTTCGGTGAGTCAAAGTATTTCAATTCATTGTATTGTATATACTAAGCCCTACAGTATATGTATGCAGTCTGCAAAATGCTGCCCTGTTATACTGTTGGCAGATATTTTTTGATGAGATGAGGAATTTGAACAAAGATCTGGTTGATCAGGGCCAAGCTGGTATTAAATAATGATAACATCGTTAGGACTGGATGATCATAACGAGAAGACTTTTGGTTGTATATTACTTAATTCAAGACAGATTTGGCTAAAGAAGAAATACAATAGCAGTAACAGCACTCACTTACACACTTATACACAAAGACACAACCATATCTATCTATCTATCTATCTATCTATCTATCTATCTATCTATCTATCTATCTATCTATCTATCTATCTATTTATCTGTCTGTCTCTCTCTCTCTCTCTGTCTATGTATGTATGTATGTATGTATCTATCTATCTATATATCTATCTATCTACATCATGGACAGGGTAGTTAAGGATCCTGGCATGGGTGGGGCGCTGATCAATTTAGATCAATCTAAAGCCTTCGATAGGGTCGACCATCGATACCTGACGGCCGTCCTCAGGGCAGCTGGCTTTGGTCCCGTCTT
>NC_068987.1:101671579-101673218 GCF_001194135.2 Octopus bimaculoides
AGCACCATCACCTTTACCATCACCACTATCACCTTTACCATCAGATCTACCACCTCTATTACAACCACCACCACCACAAACACAACCACCACCGCCGCCGCCGTCACCACCACCACTACCACCGCCGCCACCACCACCACCATTAATAACACCACCAAGGTAGTGATTCTAGAACAGACACTTGTTCCTTAAGTCGATTTTCATATTTTCTCAATTCGACTCTTGACATTTAGTTTTTAAATTTCAAAACCTTTCACTTGGACCTTTCGTTTCAGTGAAGCAGAACAATAAAAGGATACGTGCTACGTTTATAGCGACCAACATTGTTCATAACTTTCGCCATTTCTTCAAAATGGCGATGGCAAAACCTGAAAGGTCAAATGTTGTATAAGTTGCGATTAAAAGCAAGATATTTAAAAGAAGTACTCACAAAATCACACTCAATAAATTAGTAATCTTTAATTTTCATACTATTTATATTACATTTTTATGATATATTATACTTTTATTCTTTTATTTGCTTTAGTCATTTGACTGCGGCCATGCTGAAGCACCGCCTTTCTAGTCGAACAAATCGACCCCAGTACTTATTCTTTGTAAGCCTAGAACTTATTCTATCTGTCCCTTTTGCCGAACCGCTAAGTTACGGGGGGATGTAAACACACTCACGATCGGGGGACAAACACAGACACACATATACACACATACACACATTTATATATATATATATATATACATATAAACGACGGTCTTCTTTCAGTTTCCGTCTACCAAATCCACTCACAAAGCTTTGGTCGGCCCGAGGCTATAGTAGAAGACACTTGCCGAAGGTGCCACACAGTGGGATTGAACCCGGAACCATGTGGTTGGTAAGCAAGGTACTTACCACAGAGTCACTCTTGCGCGTATATATTATATATTAATGTTCGTTTTGTTTGTTGTAAGAAAATCAGTTTTACATTAAATTGAAGGATTACTCTATACATTTGGTAGAGAACAAATCTATTATACTTTAACAAGAATAGTATTGACAGGTGGGTAACTTCGAACTTTCGGTCAGTTAAGCCTTCATCGAAGAGTCCATGATGGCTTAACTGGCTGTTGGTGGATGGATGATGAGTCCAAACAATGCAAGCTTGGAAAATGAGAGCTAATTCATGACGATGATGATGATATATATTAATATGTGTGTGTGTGTGTATGTGTGTTTGTGTATATAGCACCTCACAACACACCACAAACACACGCCACAAACACACACCAACACTGACCAATTCCCATCTCCACATTTTCATACCAATACATAAATACTCGCACACGTCAAGAAAACCAGCCCTCTTTCACACGCACATATGTACTCACCTACGCACACTCGCACTTTCGTTTTGGGATCACTTCTACTCTCCTGTGTGACCCTTCTGTCCGGCATTTGCCATGATAGATTGCTGACCATTACACACATTTTTTCTTTCCTTGTTGTTCTCCTTGTTTCTTTCTGTGGTCGTTTCTGCGGAAGAGCGTAGGCTCAAAGCATTAAACTCTTTTTCAATTCCCGAGTATTATACTAATACATGTGTTTGTTTTCTACACCATCTGTCTTCGTCTTTTGTGAATTCTTCCTATATATATAAATTCTTCC
>NC_068987.1:101673228-101674165 GCF_001194135.2 Octopus bimaculoides
ATATAAATTCTTCCTATATATATATATATATATATATATATATGTATGCATATGTATATATATATCCACACGCACACACACACACACATACACACACACACACACACACACACACACACACTTCTATATCCATTTACATATCTCTGTGTGTCTATATAAATGTATATGATCGTGTTTCTTGAAATCAATCACAGTTGGAGAACATTTACATAGAACGTATAATATTCAGCGTATAATCATTGGCACATAACTTAAAATCATGCCAGGCATTCATATTTTTGTGAGTACGTTGTTTATTTGCATATTTTTGCGGAAATAGGACTTTTGTAGAAAAAAGATAATCAATAATATATATATGAAAAAAACGTGATGGTAATTTCTAAAACCAGATATATTCTATAAACGAGACCACAAGATTTGGTAGAAGCAATATGTGTAACAAGTGTAAAAATATAACAAGGACAGCGAGTAAAAAATAAATGAACTCGGCGTATATGTTTTCGTGTATAAAGAAAATATACGAAAATGCGAAAAAGGGTTGAACACGTCTCTTAGATATATCCATGTCTGAGAGATGTAAATAGCAGTACCAAGTGCCATGTATGGATGCAGAGCCACACATATAAACACACACATACACAAATAGGCGTCGAGCTGGCAGAAACGTTAGCACGCTGGGCGAAATGCTTAGCGGTATTTCGTCTGCCGTTACGTTCTGAGTTCGAATTCCGCCGAGGTCGACTTTGCCGTTCATCCTTTCGGGGTCGATTAAATAAATACCAGTTACGCTCTGGGGGCGATGTAATCGACTTAATCCGTTTGTCTGTCCGTGTTTGTCCCCTTTGTGTGTAGCCCCTTGTGGGTAGTAAGGAAATAAAACACATATATACACACACACACACACATACGCAAACAAATGAATATTTGAGTCTTCTTT
>NC_068987.1:101675871-101677626 GCF_001194135.2 Octopus bimaculoides
TATATATATATATATATACACGCGCGCGCACACACACACATACACACACATATATATATATATACACACAAACGTATGTGTGTGTGTGTGTGTGCGCGTGTATGTGTAATTGGTGTCTACATGAAGAATGTCCAAGCAGAACCTGTAGGAAGATGAATCCTCAGACATGGCTGATATTTTGGAATGGTGTGATGTGAGGCTCTGCATATTTTTATATATTAAATCTATAATACTTACAGTTTTGACTTTGGCGTATACTGATTACCTACAGCCCCTGAGCAATACAATCTCATTCAATAAAAAACGCTATTTGTTCGCGAGTGACCAACACCGATAATTAACATAGAGGTTCTATCCCTGTGAGCATTGTCGAAACGAATTGCAAACAGAACTGATATACATATAATTCTTACATCCATTCATGCATACACATATACATACATACATACTTACATTCATCCATCCATCCGTACAGACAGACAGTCATAAATACGTACATGCAAGCAAATTTACACGCACGGACACACAAGCAAGCGCGTTCGCACACACAGACTCACATAGATATATATATATATATTCTAGAATGTTTACTTCCATTATTATCACCTAAGCAAGAATTGGCATTGCTAATGAAAAAAATTCCGTTCTCTAAATAACTATTCCAGTCTGTTACTGTGCTAAGCTGTTATTTTCTTTCACATAGCAAAATAGTAGTCAATAGGTTGTCGCTCAAGATGGTGGGACTAGCTGAATGTGCTCCATCAGATTCCATCATTCCATTATAAATAAACGAAATAACAGTTCTATAATATTGTCCTAAATATACGCGTTTTCATTTTCATTGTTGGTAAACTTTATCAATTTAAATTCATTGTGAACGACTAGAAAAGCTGTGTTATTAATGCTCTGGGTTAAAATCCAACATATAATATTAATCCTCTATGCGAACCTAAACCCTAAACTACTAAAAATTAAGGCGAAGACTATGCAATGGGAATCGTCCCACTCTGTTTCAATCTGTTTGTATCTCTCCCTCTCTGTCTACCTAGGCCTTTACCTTTCTCTTTATTGTTCCTAATATAATTGACTTTTTACTGAATGTAACACTGGGAAACAATGATTTTGCATTTAATTCTAGATTCGTTAAAGGAAATAGACAACAATTTAGTCTAAGCACTTTTTTCAGATGAATTTGTCTAAGGGGTCATTGAGGTGGTTGTCGGATTTAGCATTGCTAAACCTTTTTAAGAATTCGTTTGCTTTTTTCCAAAATGTATGTTTTTGAAAGCGAAAGAAAAAGATTAATGAAGAACTGTAATTATTTTTGCGTAAGACGTCCTTCAGACATTGACAGTATTTCATGTTTGTTCGAGAAGGAAAATATTGGAAACGCCGAACTAGAGCGATTCAGTATAAAGCATGAGCGTTTCTTTGTGACATCTCATAATAATTTGTGCCAACTTCACAAAGAACGCAATTACTTCTTATTGCTGGTTGGACCGGATCATTGAAAAGTTACGAATTGTGTTGACCAAAGATACAGTGCATTACTGATGCCGATGTCAAAACAGGAATTTCGTAACCTGTTAGGTGGTAACTTGACCTGCTAGAAATAACCACAAAAATCGCGTCAAATCACGACGTACGTTTAAAAAAGTGAAAAGAAACATAGTCCTTGATATATTTTGGCTCAAGTAATCGGCGGTAAGATGATAAAAATAACATCCTGGATTTTACTCTAAATTTCTGCCCCCC
>NC_068987.1:101677746-101679340 GCF_001194135.2 Octopus bimaculoides
GCTTTACTTCTACGGATTATCCGTTCCTTTTTTCTTTCTTAAGGTTTCAAGACATAGAACCACTATCCGAAAAGTCGTGCTCTCCTCTGTTTCTTCTTGAGAGAGTAAAATTAATTACCTTGTAACTCTGTTTTTTATTTTTGTTTCCATTTTGTCCCTGACAACCTCCTAGATCATAACTCTTTTTCAAGTTAAACAACAACATCGTATAAAGATGGCCAGCTACCATATGCAACACTATCATACAAACACTGACATGCACTTACATACACAAACAGACACACATCTCTCTCTCGCTCTCCCTCTCTCTCTTTGCTTGTATGTATGTGTTTGTGTGTGAGTGTGGGAGCGTGTCTGCGAGCGCGCGTTTCTACCACACTTTCTTTCTTTTTTTTTTTTGTTACTCTCATTTTCAGTCTATTGGGTAGAAATAAACCGAACTAAACGCTCTTATAATAAACACCCATACTTTCTACTCTCTTTCCCCGACCAAAATTATGAGGTTGGCTATATTTATAATAGAATCAAGAACATGCACGCAAAAAAAAAGAAAGAAAAAAATTTAAAATTAACACCATGAGAAAACAGAAAAAATTAAAAAATTCCCAAATGGTAGACTGAGGTAACTGAACCCTGAAATGTCTCTCATAGAAATAAATGGTTCTTTATTGACACCTCTAGTTCGGTGTGTATCAATTGGGCAGTTATAGCGCTAATTTCTCTATTGTGAAGTTGATTATTTAGTGTTTGTTATTCCTTCTGGTAATAACAAATTTATGTCCACTCTGACATCTTTGGTTTCTATATATGTGATTAGTGACATTGTCAGTTCTTACTATATGCCTTTACCCCAAGACTACCACGTCCCTCAAGCATGCCCTTTCCTTGCATCTCTCACTTTCCCTCTGCCTACTTATTAATACGCATTCTTCTATCTTTATGTTGCTCTCTTCCCCTTCTCTTCCTTTCTCCCTACTCCCTGTCTTCTTTTCTCACTGAATTTCTGATAACTGACACTTGGCACCTCTTACTAATCCCCACTGAAGACCAAGACACTCTGCTCTCCCCCGCTCTTCTTCTATATGTCACTGTATGTTTGATTAATGTTATTTGCCATCCTTTACTAACGTTCTTTAGCCCAACACTTATGCGCTCTTTCATTTTCACTCTGTCTTCGGTATCTATATCTGGTTAATTGCATTTATATTTCTTAACATCTTCCTGTACTACACCTCTTCCTATATCCATTTTCTATGTCCGTTACTGTGTTTCTTTTTGTCACCCACCTCACTGTTTTCCCTCTTTCTGATGACAATGTTTCTAATATTGACAAGCAATGACACTAGATATAAACATATTAATCACACGAGGAATTGGCGCGTTGCATCAATTACGAAATAAACGTTTCCATTGTTGACAAAGGTGGGTCTATCTATCTATCTATCTATCTATCTATCTATCTATCTATCTATCTATCTACCAATCTATCTATCGATCGATTGATCTATATCTGTGTCTGTCTCTGTCTGTCTGCCGATCTGTATGAGTGTGTGCGTGCGTATATATATATATATATATATATATATATATATAT
>NC_068987.1:101679447-101682741 GCF_001194135.2 Octopus bimaculoides
TGTGTGTGTGTGTGTGTGTGTGTGTGTGTGTGTGTGTATACATATATAATTCTGTATATTTTACTTAACATTGATAAACTGTAAGAAACAAAACATTGCAGTATTCCTCTTGAAAAAGTGTCTTTCATTGACGCATAGCGCTAACAAGCACAGAAGTACCAGTATCAAACAAAAGAATTCAGCTCGCGCGCATACACACACACACACACACACACACACACACACACCTACACACACACACACACACACATATGATATACATATTCGCTCTTTATACGTACCGGCAAATTTTAACGTGAATATGTCAATAACTGTTGCATTTCGTCTTCAAAGAACACCTTCGCCTTTCAAATGATGTGTGTCGGTAAAACACACCATTTCATTGAAGTGCGGACTTTGAGACACCGCTGTTTCTACCTGCTTGGGTCCCGTCAATTTTGCTAGAGACTTTTGGTTTCGGTGTTTGCGTGCTCGTTCATTGATTATGTTATTACTTTTATAGTTTCGAATATATATTTCCTCCAGTCTTGGAAAAGGATTATTGACTGCCGTCTGGGTTATTGTACTTGATAAGCATTATTGAATAATTTGTTTAAGCATAGTTGTACTCTTTCAATTGAATATTCTATGTTCATGTCGCGTATCTTCAGTAACCAAATTTTATTTTAAACAAGAGTGTTTTGTTTTCTGGATATGAAAGAGTGTAAATCTTTTAACACTGTTATATCTCCTAGAAACTGATAGATTACTATGTCTAATTTCCAAGCGTATATTGCTTATAGTGTTCCAAAACGCTTATCTGATATCTATTATTCATACAAGTTACTTAAGCTCGCATCTATTGATTCATGCAATATATTTGCTTTTATCATCAATTTGTTATTACACCCTACTTAATGTGTCTGAATTCTAGTTGCTGCAGAGACTAGTATATGCCTGTGAGGATGTTTGTCCTTTATATCTATTTCTGGTAATACTATAGATATACTATTAATATTGTTATAACTATGTTCACTTTTCATTTGTGAAGTTAGTATTACTGTGCAAATAATATTAATTTCCACAATTACTATCAATGTCACGATTCACATTGCCCCTAATTTACAGCGTTACGAAATAAGCTGTGACGTTTACTCAATATAACCTCGATTTCCAGCAACATCAACCAATTTCCTCTGTTACTGTGTGATCTGTTATCGACCACAGAGTTGATTTTGTTTTATAACCAGCTCTTCTTTGTTCTGTACAAGTGGAAGCAATATCTAGTTAGTTGCCGTATCGCGGCATTGATCATCTGTATGCTGGCGTAGCATTTATGACGAACCTGTATTCGCGTCCGTCAATGTTTAAATTACAGTTAAATTCATTCGCATCATTGATTTTGTTCTCTGTCTTGGCCCGGGTTAACGAGTTCTTGTTCTTCTTTATGGGTATATCCCGAGAACGCAAAGGCTATTCGTTATATGCATATATATATTCTTTATTATACACTTTGACTCCTTGCAAAAGCTTAGATCTTACAATTATTCTCCATATTTCCTTATCTTGAATAATTCACCCTTGTTCATTCCGCCCAACCTCTTTGGCACACTTCTGAATATTCGTAAGCCAGATGTAGTACTTAACTGACATTGCTTTCATTATCTTTTTAGATTCCATGTAAGAATTTGTCTTATATTAAACATTTGGTTCATGTAGTGTGCTCCCAATCTGCATTCATTTTCTTCTCTTCAGCAAGTAACTGCTTGATATTTAGACAGAGATCTATGTTGTTGACATTTTATAGCTAACGGTTACATAGAGATTTCTTCTTGGAGAGCTTTTTATCAAGGTTTGCCTTTTCCTGGGTGCAGTTTTAGTTGTGCTTATGGATTCCTTTCCATAAAGTAAAACATATTTAAAGCTTAAATGCCTGATCTTGGTGATTATGATCAGATAACTGGAGCTACAGGTGTTTTTGGTGTATGTTCATTGTCTTCAAGGAAAGAATTTGCTACACTGTATGTTTCCCATTAAAAGATCAATCCCATAAACTATATAAATTGTTTTACGGATCCGTTTCAAAATACGAAATAATAACAATGCTGATGTCGTTTTAAATATATTTAATGATCTACAGGAAAGGAAATTAACCGATAATTAATGTCATAAAATATTGTGTTCGATACGAAGGAAGAGAAATCTCACAAGAGAGCATCTTAGACGTCATCGTTATGATGACATTTGAGAGTAGAAATAGGGCATTGCGTCATTGTAAGAAACTGTAATCACCACCACCACTACCACCACCCCCACCACAACAACAATAGCAACCACCACCACCACTACCGCCACTACCAACTTCCCCCTAGTCTTCTTGATCATCAATGTCACTATTCTACTCGTATCATTGCATATTATTATCACCCTTCCCATCTACATTGTGATCGTAACAAGGATCCAGAACTTTATCATGGTCAAGATTACCATGATGATGATCATGATGATGATGGTGATGATGATGATGATGATGATGATGATGATGATGATGATGATGATGATGATGATGGTGGTGATGATGATGATGACCGCCCCCACCGCCACCATCACCATCACCGTGACCACAACCATCACCATCACCGTGACCACAACCATCACCATCACCGCTTTCACC
The DNA here is from genome assembly GCF_001194135.2 of Octopus bimaculoides. NCBI lineage: Eukaryota > Metazoa > Mollusca > Cephalopoda > Octopoda > Octopodidae > Octopus > Octopus bimaculoides. The sequence continues at coordinate 101,682,101 of NC_068987.1, forward strand.
ACAACCACGAACAACAAGAACAGCTACACCAACACGACCAATACCGCAGCCACCTTCCCCGTCACCACCACCAATAACAACAACAGCAACAGCATCATCATCATCACCATCCTCATCACTATCGTCATCATCATCATCATCATCAACGCACATCACTACGATCATAGTTTGTTTTCTTTTTTAATATGTCTTCCCCCGTTTCCATATGTTAGCTAATGCAATGCTTGTGTTTTCCAAACATCTATCACATATAAGAATGCCAGCGACAGATGAAAAGTTATACTCTTCATGGTGAGACGTATACATTGATGATGATGTTGTTGTTGTTGTGGTTGTTTTTGTTGTTGTTGTTGCTATTGTACGTTTGCCCGATTTTCGTCTCTCTCCCCTCTACATCATCATCTGTCCAATATTGTCATCTGGTTAAAAGATGTATGTGATCTTTTAACTAATTCTTATATTGAAACTTCTTAAGTTTCCAACCTCATTTCCTCAACTATTTTGCCTATTCTATTACTCTATATGCTTCTCCAATTTATTGGCATAGTGTGATTGTTTCTATCTCTCCCCGCAACATTGTGATATACACGTACGTATATACGTGTGTGTGTATGTATATATATATATATATATATATATAT
>NC_068987.1:101683721-101684323 GCF_001194135.2 Octopus bimaculoides
TAATTGTTAATGTGTATGTGTGTGAGAGGGGGGGGGGTTGTAGTGCAGAGAATGATGTCAGAAAATTGGGTTGAAAATTTGTAAAAAATTAATTTTCTTGAAAATTCCACGTAATATGGCGAAGATTTCATTGTGAACTAATTCTTTCTACTTTTTCCTCGTTTTCTTTTTTGTTTTTTTTTTGCATCTGGCTATTATTTTCTCAACTAACATTTTCTTCTTCAAATTTTTACATTCTCTCACGTGTTTCATTATATTTTTTTCCCCTGTTATTTCTCCTCATAATTCACGTTCTTCTAATACTTGATCTCAATCATTCTTCTCAGTTGCTGTAATTGCTGCTGCCGTTGTTGTTGTTGTTGTTGTTGCTGTTGTTGTTGCGATTGTTTTTGTTATTGTTGTTGATGATGTTGTTGTTCTTGCTATTGTTATTGTTGTTGTTATTATTGTTGATGCTGTTGGTGATATTGTTGCTGAAATTGTTGTTGATGTTGCGGCTGTTGTTGTTGTTGTTGTTGTTGTTGTTGTTCTTCTTCTTCTTCTTCTTCTTCTTCTTCTTCTTCTTCTTCTTCTTCTTCTTCTTCTTCTTCTTCTTCTTCTTC